>NC_056471.1:3504894-3697394 GCF_008729295.1 Plectropomus leopardus | reverse complement strand
TGCAATCAGTTTAAAAATTAAAATTAAAAGTCCCTCCTCAGTGTTTTTTTTTAAATGCCTGACCCTTTTTGAAGCACCACTTCCTTCTTCAAAAGTAACATACAGTCCCTATCCCTAACCACAGAGAGCTGTGACTAGGAGCACAGAATGCCGAATCCAGTCCGACTGAGGTGTTTGCATGATGAAATTGCTCGACTGGTGATCACATTATTTGGTTGTGTTTGTCCAATTTCGAGAATTTCAGTTTAGTCCGATTTCAGTTGGACTAACATGTTACATGTATTTTATAAGTCCAGTTTTAGTCTGACAAACAAAATTATTCGACCTTTTCTAACATAATGTAAACATGATGAGTCTCAAGTAATGCTGAGACTGAGTTCATATTTAAGTCATATTTAAGTCCGGTGCATCTCTTATAGATGCTTAAGGGTGCCTTTTGCGTCCATATTACACATCGAAGGGTTAGATAAAGCAGCAATATTTGACAATCTGGGGATGAGAATGGGCTGGTCATTAAATGTAGAGACACTGAGGTGAGGTGAGGTGAGGTAACAGGTTTTTTTTTTTGCACATGACTACAATTTCAGCATTCTGGGAAACTGTGTCTGGACCTCCTAATGCTACTTTCCCTGAAAACAGCACAATTTACAGCT
The DNA here is from genome assembly GCF_008729295.1 of Plectropomus leopardus. Classification (NCBI taxonomy): domain Eukaryota; kingdom Metazoa; phylum Chordata; class Actinopteri; order Perciformes; family Serranidae; genus Plectropomus; species Plectropomus leopardus. Next base: position 3,696,741 of record NC_056471.1, on the reverse strand, counting down.
GTGCTGCTAGATATGTAAAGTATCTTGGACAAAAAAAATATGGGCCCTGAAAATGCTTCAAAATTCTGAGTAGGAGGAGGAAAGTGTTCAAAACAACATAATGATAGAAACGTGAAACAACAACAAAAAGACAAACTTTTTTTTTTGCAATGAGGACGCAGTTAAAGCTTGTTTTCCCCCAGATGAGCAATTATGCCTGACCCTGAATGACCCCTGCCTCAACTAGAACCACTGATCCTGTGAGATAAGCAAGACTGTGATGGATCTGCGCAGTGTCAAACAGCAGAAGACTCTTGCTTTACTGGGCAGCTCCGACTCTGAATATGTTTAGAGTTTTTTGTTATTCATCATCAAATTGTATGCCTTTGTGCTGGAACACTGTCTTTGAACACCAGAGTGTCATTATTTTTTGTCTTGTAATATATAAAAACCTTGCTTATCAGCATATTAAATCACTGCTCTTCATTCATCCAGCTGTATCCTCATTTGCCTCTGCAGTTGTTTCCATCAAAATTGGAAAGGAAAGCTTAAAAACCCCTCTTTCTGTGCTGTAAAAGTACATTAGTGCAGCGGTTTGTGTGGTCCATTGCTGCCTCAAATTATTCTTCAGAAAGCAAAGCCAAATTCTGTAAAATCTGGCTTTGTATCAAAGCTTCCCCTGTTCACACCTGGGATCGTTCCTGGCTCAGCTCGGACCTCTAATGATGCTAAAAGACATCACCGAGCATGTTCTGTTGTTAAGACAAACCACAAAAAGCAAGTCAGCTGGTGGCACATATCATGAGACTTGACCTGAGCTGCATCCCTGAGCCTGTTACATCTGCTTCTCTGCACAATCCTGTTACTTTCCAGCTGGCAGGAACAGAAGCATCCGCAATGAATAGATGTTTGACCAAAATTAAAAAGAAGTCAAACTTCTGGCAATACAGAAATAACAGCAGTGGCATTAGCCTGAGGCTAGCACTAAGAACAAGGCCTGAATGTGTTTTTGGGAGCATATGAAGTTAAATGTGTAATTTATGCACTTTCTTTACACAACACAGTTCCTTTTTACTCCTAGTTTGCCTGGTTTGGACCTCTGAATCGCCGCCCACATGTCTGACTTTTTGTGAATATGTCTGCTGTTGCGCTTATTGATGGCTATTTGCATCAGCTCAGGAAACTGCTGACCAGTAAGAGCTTTTTAGACAGGATTAATACTGGTGTCATCCTCCAAAATAGCGAGGTACCTTACTATTACATGGACAATTCTAAGGGCTGTATCATAGGTAACTGACTTGCTGAAGTTTCTTGAAGATGTTTTTCCTCTCATATGAGAAGCTTCCTCAGCTCTAACAGACTGGTTGGAACTCAAATGCTTTACAGCCTGAGATTTTTTTAATCTTTTAAATTTAGTGCAGCTACACTGTGCGATATGGATCTAAGTAAACTTAGGTACGACAAGTAGTTTGATGTATGCAGACTAAAAAGACATCATCGCAGGCTTCGACCTACATCCATCAACATCAATATGCATGGACAAAACGTCGTCGGTGTGCGCCATCCATCTACACCAATGTAGTGGTAAGAAAAAAACATTCTTAACATTCTCTAGAAGGTTCTCTTGTTTATTGGTCATCGTTAAAAAATGATTGATTCAAGACTCAAACCAATAAAACTGAATGGCTGGTCATTTCCAAGTGAAGTAAATAGCGCTTAAACTTTTGGAACTTTTTACCTGTATCTTAGCTTAGCCAGTGAAAACAAACTGATTAAAATGAATAATAAAATATAGATCCATTGTTCTCCAGGGGCTACAGTCTAAAAGCTCTGGTGGTAAACACACAAGAGGCTTTGGTTGCTAATCAAGACTTTGGAGCTCAGGGATGAATACCTTGCAGAATGACCTTGAACCTATGGGCATAAGCATTTGGACATACAGGGCAGGGTTAATCCTTTTAATCCATTATAGATACTCACTAGCATCTTAAGATGGACTCTAAATAAAAGCCATAGAAAGTGTTCTTTGATCCCTCTGAGGTTATGGTCACAGATGTCTTTTTCACTCTAAATTTAACCACAACAAACCCCAACCTTACCTCAACCATAAACAGGGAAAATACTTTGTCATACCAACATTAACCTTTTGAATTATGCAATAGAATTTTTTTTTTTTTTTCTTATTGTAATTTAACTTCTTGGAGTATATTCAATTGCTCCATATCCCTTAAATCTGGACAACCTATGCTAAAAGGTTATGTAAGTCAATAAACCAACCATTAATAAAAATATTGAAATTGCAAAATTAAAAAATGCAAAATGAATAAATTAATGAATAAAGTTTAAACTAATTTGCCAAAAATCCCCCTATTTATAGAATTGAATAACTCATTAAAACTGAACTTATAAAAAGGATCACTTGAACAACCACTTGGTTTATGTCACCTTCAGTGACCTTCAGTGACATAAACCATCTCTGGGAAAAACTGATTTGGCGTGTACTTTGAGTTTTTAGTTTGGCCTATATCCCAAACACTAACATGGAGGGGCGGGCTTTATGACATCAGGAGGCGGTTGAGACTGAAAAGCTTCACTTTTGGGGTAACTGTCATGACGTCCATCTTTGTGTAGAGTCTATGGCACACAAAGACTTAAGCGTTTTCAGAGTCGTAGTTTCAGCTATGTAAAGTGTGACAATGTGTATCCATATCTTTGCACTCAGACGGCTTCAAGTAAAAGGCATATGACACCTACACTTATTCCCTAAGCACTGCCTGTCAACTATGGCATGAACACTGAATTTAGAATAACATTTTAAATGCAATCTACTTGTAGAACCGAGATACATCTCAATCTTATAATAACAATACTTAATCTAATGCCTATCCCATCCTTCCCACAACCCTAGTGGGTGTTATAGTGGATGTCAGAAGAAAGAAAGGTAACTTTGTCTTTTGGCTCCAGTTCTAGAAGCTGCTTTTTAAACAAACAATAGTCGCATTTTTTTTCTTATAAGAAGTTGAGCCAAGTTCAAATAACTATGTGAACAACTTCCAGTGGGGAGCTGAATGACTTTGCTTTGGAAAATATATTTTAATAAAATAAGATAGAAGATAAAAAGAATAAAAAGAAGATTGAACAACTCCACAAACTTGGTTGTCAAAATTAAAATTTAGGTCAAAGATGTTTGAAATTATAGCTGAAGATGACTCAGAGGGCCTCCTTCTGGTTGGTGTTATGCCAAGTTCTTCATGTAGAAAGATCAAACAGTTGTCGGTTTAATGCAACTCCACAAGTGAATTCACTGACTGCCTACGAGGTCAAAAACCGGCAGACAAGATGCAAAGTGATAGCCGTAAAGATGGTAGAGACAAAAAAAAATTGCATTGTTAAGATGTTTCTTTGACTAATCTAAATCTGCAGAAATCTGGGGTTGCACTGTCTCCTGATCATGCTTAATTCCAGAAAAAAAAATCGACTGCGTTTGGTGGTAGGAAGCCAGAGAGGGATCACATCCTTGTAACTGGAGCTAGTGGGACATTGCAGGTACCTCACATGCAATATGTCTTCTCTGAGAAGAGAGACCAGTGTTTGCTTACCGTCTAAATGTAGAGCCAAACCACAGTGTTTTTTGCTCTAACTTCACCATGTGCTTCTGCTGCCTAAGCCTAACCATGGGTGCCTTTGTGGCCTAATGTTAGCCATGTGCTTTTGTTGACATCCCAGCGTTGGTTGCCATGTGCTCTTGTTGCCTAAAACTAACCACATACTTTTGTTTCCATCCTTGCGTTGGTTGTGGCATCCTGGCAGATGCACTGTAAAAAAAATCAAGGTGGTTCAACTTAAAAACGTAAGTTAATTTGCTGCCTCATAAACATGAGTTAACTCAACTTAAAGATAATTTTTGTTTCAATTCACACATTTAAGTTATACAAGTTGTTTAATTAATGATAATGTATTGTTTGCTCTGCCCTAAAGACTGCTCTTCCGAAGGTAGGATGATGTTAACATGCAGTAATACTACTTGCTCAATCGCGTTATCTCTTACTGACACACACACACACACACACACACACACACACAGGTAGCAGATGAAACAGTGATTCTGGTTGTGAGCCTGCAGAACTCTGGGAGAGCAGCCGAGGACGACTTTGATGTTAATTTGGTTGATGATTTCTGAGCTCCTCTTACTACAAATCAAAGCCCTAATCTTTATTACTAATTCATATCTTGACACAACTCATATTCTGCTTTTTTTTCCAGCCCCATAAAAGAACACCAGCCGCCAATATTGGGGAGTCTGGCAAAAGTTAAAAACTCTGTAATAGCAGGCATGTGAGGGAGTTACAGAGTGGGGGGGGGGGGGGGGGGTATGTGTCGTTCTTGTAACAGCAACTTGTCTCCTCCTACACAAGATACTGGCAGAGCAGCATTTCTCTCTCTCTCTGATGATTTATGGAAGCGCATATAAATATTTGCGTGCCTTTCTTCTATCAACATTCTGGCAAATAAGTGATGCTTTATCACTGGCTCGTGTTTAAATTATGAATTAAATGTAAGATTAGTAATGATTTATGATGAAATTCCACCATTCCGTGGGCAGATTTGTGCAGAGCTCCAGGAATAGGTAAAATACCAACTTAAATTGCATGAATTATTGGTATGAATAAGAATTACATATTTGTTGGACTTTGAAACATAAATTATTTGCATTATTTATGTGTTTTCTTGTACAAACTGAAGACAAAAGGAGCAAGAATGAACGGTAGAAATACAACAACTCCCACCCCAAACTCTATACTCCAAAGAATTCTAATATAAATAAATAAATACATATTGTAATAAAAATATATTTTTTTGGAGGAAATCAGACCCATTTGCTTAGGTTTTAAAGAGTTAGGGGTCAAATGAATTTAGTTTAACTCATGAGTAGTACAGTATATTTATGACCTTACATCTAATTAGCTGATTTCTGGAATTTAAGTGATCTACTTGAAAATAAAATTAATAATTGAAGCTGTACCAATAAACCAAGCTAGTCAAGAGCAGTGAGGGACTCAAAATAATTTCACTACATTAGGTAAAAGTTCTGATAACTTGTCTCCTTTAAAGAACTAATTTATATCAAGTCATGCTTTATTAGTTACTCTATGTGCTAAGATCAGTTTATTAATTTCAAGTTGGGTCAACATAAGTTGTCTGCTTATTCAAGACATTAGCATACTGCCGTGCTTATTAGCATTTTCCCAAACATGTATTTAGGTCAAAATACTCAGGAAGCCAGTTCATTTTCTGTGTACCACAAATTACAGTTGCTTCTCACTATACACTGTGAAGTATGTATAAACACAGCTGCTCACAAAATAACATCATCTTTTAATCAAATGATAAACTATAATGTATTTGTTATCTCATCAAAGCAAACATAATAAGCAAAACAGAGTGAGTGAAAAGCTACGTAACTGTTAATGGCTCGAGTGGAAATAAATAATGTAAAGAGGACAGCATTTACCCTCCAAAATATTACAGAAATAAAAAAAACTTAACCATGTCCAACTGAATCATATTGCATATTATTTTTTACACAAGTTTGTGATGGGTAGATGCCCCGATAAAATACATTTGGTGTGAAGTACAGGTTATAAATAACATATCTGATCATATATAAATCTTTTCATATTTTCTCAAAAATAGCATGACAACTGATTTAACCCTTTGATGTGAATGATCATACCAATGTGACCATCCCAGTAAAATTATATTAATTTATATTATTATGTTTTAGATTTGTAAATGCAGTTTAAATATGAATTATTAAACTGGCAGACTTTTGGGGTGAATGTGATGTTCCCTATCAAATTCTCTGGATCTAGTTTTGAAGTCTGTTTTCACAAGTTTATAATGTCCAATGTATAAATGTGCTACAAAAACAACAACAAACAAACAAACAAACTAAAAAAAAAAAAAAAAAATGTTGACTTGTTTGCAGACTACAGTGTTTTGGTGGCGTGGCATATTTTGCACGTTTCCACATCTGCTCTCCGAAAACAACATCACCTCTATATAAAAGACACACTTTGGCATCCTCCCCCATTTCTTTAAATGATGCAAAATCAGTTGTTGATGTTTAAGTGGTGGGTGTGGTTGATAAACTTAAACAAAATACTTACCGCTGTGGCAACTTTCCAGAGTTGTAAAATATCACAAGTGGTTTTGCCATCTGTTTTACCTTTAAACACATTAACTCTGTTCCACCAACTAGACTTTCTGGATTATATTTGTCTCACTTGTGCCTTAAACAAAACAGAAGCTTCAGTTAGTGCAGAACAGAGCAGTTTGTCCTGCAATTAAGTGTTCAATAAGATGAATTATAGACCAGATGCAAGTGGATCTTGCCTGGCTGAAAGTAGAAGATGGATTAATACGCAGTCTTTTAATTTTATTCAGGAACATATGTGTTTAAAAACATGCCTACTGCCTGTACTCAAGAGTAACATTTAGCCAGAACAGACATAACCGTGAAATAAGACAGGCTGGAAGAACGTTGGGTTACCATTTCTCAACCTGGAACAAATGCAATGGAAAAAACAAACAAAAAACTGTTAAAGTCATGTCTCATTTGAATAGTTTACCATAGTGTATTACTCAAGCAGTAAGTAAAGGGAGTTTTTATTTATGTATTTATTATAGGAACTAAAGAGGTAATTATTGGGTAGGAGCTTGTAAACTTTTCTTTTTCTTTTCTCTTTATTTGGTTTTGTGAAACATGTCGCTCAAAACATTTGTTAAGCATGGTCAGACCACTGTAAGTACACAGGAGAGATACTTAACTTGCTTTGCTTAGGGGTCACTTTTGCAAAAATGACAGAAGGCCAAGGGCCAGTCACATGCATTGTTCCTTCAGGATTATAGGACATTTCTAGGATTTTAAAACATTTAGAAAATTTTAGGACATTTCTAGGATTTCAAAACATTTCAATGATTGTAGGACATTTCTACAATTTTAGGACGTTTCTAGGATGTTAGTATGTTTCTCTGAGTTTAGGACATTTCTAGGATTCTACAATGTTTCCAGGATTTTATTATGTTGTTTTAGAACACTTTTAGGAGTCACTGACATTTCACGGATTTTAGCACATTTGTAGGGTTTTTCTCTAGGTTTTAATTACATTTCTAGGATTTGAGGACAATATGGGCTAGCTAGGACCCCTGTCAGGGGGTGAGGGGGATACTCTACTGCCACTTTATGTATAATAACAGTGCAAGGACAGTTCTCAGTGTTATGATTGTATTTGTTTCTTTAATTGTTGTAATGATTGAACTGTGTAAAGTGAGGTTTATATCCAAAAGCTAATTCTAGTTTTAATATCTCATGTTAGTTTCCCAGCTCCATGTAAGTGCAACACTGACTCTCTGCAGAATCCCTTTAACTTGCCAGATTTGATATAATTTATAGCCCAGATTGTGATGTTTCACATATATTTCAGTAAAACACTTTGCCAAGGTGTAATGGGCTGGAAACATCCCGTGCCAGATGACTGACAGAAATAGATGACACCTGCTGTCTTTACTACATATTGAGTCTCATATCAGCCTGATATCAGGCTGCTGCTTCTCCATACTTAGATTTTATGCGTGCACACTCTCACACAAAGGTCTCCCCGCAAAACTTAGATTGATTCACTTTAGAGGAAACTATTATGGAAAGAACAATTGACGTGTCAGTCCCTCGGAATGCTTCATCCATCACTGTCCAATGGCCTTATTAGTACTTCACTACAAAGGAAATCCTAATTCACCCCTGGGGTAAAGAGGCAGCCGCTAACTGCTTTGTTTCATATGGAAACTCCTATCGAACCTTTCTTCATTCACTCACTCACTCATGCAGGACACAAAAACAGGAAGTACTCCGACACACACACACGTACGCGCATGCAGACAGATGCCCACAAATACATACCCGAGTAGAGACAATTGCAAGCCATCTGCAAGCGCTATGCGAACTGGTGGAAAAAAAGGTAATCAACAGCTTGTCCGACTGCTCATTACTTCTTCATTATGGAGCGGAAACAAACACTAAACACCTGAGCTTAGAGGCAGCCCGTCTCATTGACACACACACACACACACACACACACACACACACACACACACACAGTCTCTCACTGTCATACAAATGAAGAGGGGCTGATAGACAGCTACAGCTCAGTCCCTCTCTGAAAGGCAGCAAACAACCTGTTCCTGTTAAGTGTGCTCTCAGCTCCAAACTGGCACCAGCAGCAGCAGCAGCAGCAGCAGCAGCACAGTGCTCCACACCCACCTGCCTATTGCTGCCCAGTCTTTACCCACCTGGAGGCACAGGATGTCAGCTCGGCACAGTGGAAACAGAGCGGGGAAGATTCTGCACTCAAGTATTTCCTCCGGAGTTTTCACCTTGCACTGAGCACATCCCTGAGGGGCTACACTCTAACTTAAAACCACCTGAAATAGAAAGACAGCTCCTCACGTCACCAAATGGAAGTGTGTGTGTGTGCGCGCGCGCGCGCGCGCACACACACTCAGTGTGGTTCTGGCTGCTTGTTTGTGTACACCTGAACATCAAGACTGAAGAAGAAGAACCAGACTGTTTTTCTTTTTGAAATGTATTGTTCTAGAACTTACAATCTTTTATACAAGTAGTTCCTATCAAGCAATCTGATTGGTCCACAAGACATTTAGTATGTACTCAAATCTGCATGACAGCACACCTTCCTCATCACTCAAAATATTATATCATATTTGCTTCCGCTCTTGAAGAAATCACATGATAATCATCTTCTCAAGCAGGGCAGCAAGGAGCATTTAAGAAGGAGCATTTCAGTGCACATGCCTTTCATTACTGGAGAGTAGAACCTTTGAGAAAGGAAATACAGCTAACCAAGTGAAAAGTAACATCCAACTCATTAATGGTGTAAACTATTAACTAACACAAAGATGACAATAAGCAGCATAAACCACCACGTTCTGAACAGACACATTATAAACACTGAACAGACACATTATAAACACTGACACAAAGAGACATTTGCGTGTATGAACATAAAACAGCAAACATTCACTGCAAACTAAAAACTGCTCAGTCCAGATCTAGGCATGATGGGAAATACAGGGTATGTGATTGGGACTGCAGTGAAAATGTTGTTTTTGAATTACTTAACACCATCAAGAAGCAGAATATTTCATTAGATATCAACATGTTGGGAATTTTGTAATTGATCTCTCTTTTTTAATTAATTTTGACTTTTGGATTTTACCTTGCTCTTGAGCTATTGAAAATGTTTGGCGTCCTTCATCAGCTGTGCTGTGACACAGAGCTACTATCTTAAAAAATACAGGTAAAGTTTGCAGATGAAAGAGCAGATATCTTAATCGTAACAAGACTGAGCAAGCTGAGCTGTTTTTTTTTTGGGTTTATATCACATATCAGATTGTCAATATTGAACAAGTCAACTATTTGTGTTTGAAATACGGTGGCCAAAATTGACTACCAAGCCAAAACTCTTAATATAACTCACACTTTAGTCTCAAGAGAAGTGATAGTCTTAAATAAGGAAAGGAAATCTAAGATATCGCTTCAAAACTCTGCTGACCATGGAATGACATTACTGTGAACTTAAATAAAGGTTGCATATCAACTTGTTTATAATTCGTGTTTTCACTATTTATCCATTTTTATTTCATGTAGCAAAATTAATAAATCCTCCAAACCCCAGCAGTCTACCAGGATACACAAGAGACCACTCACAAATCAGAACACACACTTATTCACCAAAATTATGTAATTAAAGACATTTTATAAAGCCTTTGATATCCCAAAATAAAAACAGTTCTAACCCCAATTATTTTTGTGACAGAGATGATTCCAAATTAGAGCTATAATTTAATCACAGCACCAGCAGGACACAGGTAACACTTTTGCAAATGATAGTTGAACTACTCTCTGGTTGAGTTTTGGATTTGTATTAATAGGTATGCAAAAATTGCAAAAACTAACCCATTTCAAAGAACAGAATTAGCACAAAAAATTAAAAACAAGATTGTTAATCTTGAGGGCAGCACTGGAAAGAGTCCCAACAATGGGATGTGGGGCAAAAAGCAACATAAAAAGGCTGCAGGAGTTTGGGGATTAGAGTTTAATTCCGCCTTGCTGGTGTAGTGAGTGGCTTTTTGACCGATAGCTAAAAGGTTCCTCCAGTGAACGCCCAGGAGGCAGTTTTCTCAGTTTTGAATGCTTATTGAAAAAAAACACAGTGGATTGGGAATACAAAAAAGGCACTATATTACACATTGTTTCTGCAGTCTGGTCTCACTCTCAGGGCACCAACAAACACAGCTTGGTTAGTGGCCCTCCATGTCAGACACAAATGCACAATGCCCCCATTAGCATATGAAAGAGATGCACTGAGATTTCAACTAATTCCAGTATAAACCTGTCATTATTAGACATTCACAGCAATGGATGTAGTATAGGAATGTCTGCTTAGGTCAAATGGAAGGGGAGGTGGACTGGTCCAACAAGCACAGGACTTTCTCAATATCTCAACTTAACAGTGCTAAATACAAGTGCAAAAGACATAGACTGTATAAATAATGGACGTAGCCACCATGACATTGCCCATTAGTTTGTGGACTGCCATTTTTAAGCCTCGACTTCAGCATTTTGACTGTCACCATTCAGATTTTTTGGAGACAGAAGCAACCATAGTCAGAGATGTGGAGGGATGAGGGGTGGATCTGAGTCACAGATTGTAGCAACGCCTCTCAGACAGCCCCACCCTTAAATATGCATAACTTCGGGCTTTTATAACACAGAAAATTATTTTCTAAATTTTTTATTCACCCCTCGTATAGTTTTCATGAATGTTGAAGTTAGCTATAGAGACTGAAACATTTTTTTGCTGTAAGCATGTTTATGTTTAGCTGTTTGGTCTAATTCTTTGAAAAAATACCTTGATAAAATCCAGCTCACCCAAAACTGACCAGCTCGACTGGCTCTGCACTGCTCAATGAGGCACAGTCTTGAAGGGATGCATGCAAGACTGTCATGGTTAAAGGTTGAAGAGAGACTTGCATGCAGCCTCCTCCAGTTTGTAAGAAACATATATATCTATAGAAAACCTACATATCTATACTCCCTCTCTTTCTTTGGGCATTTCACCTTACCACTGCCAAAATCCAATGCTTTAAAGACAACTGTCATGTACAGGGCAACGTTCAACTGGAATAAACTACCTCTGGACTCCAGTAGTAGTAATTACCTCAAGTGACCATTAGAGGATTTGCAGTTTTTGGCACTTCTTCATTAGCATAATTTTTCAACCTTCCTGGTAAATGACACCCAAGAAGCATTGTGATCCGATCATTCAAACAACTTGCCCAGGTGGTCTGGGCCTCGTTTCACCTCACATCTTTTGAAGTGTAAATGCTACTGTGTCATTTATGCATAATATGGTGGTTATTTTGGTGTCAGCATGCTTTATATCTTGCCCATGCTACATCCAGTGGACGAAATTGCTTGACCATCCATTGTTTTGCCCTATGGAAAGAAATGTGTTCGATTCTGGTGGGATCGATATCTCCAGCTCTACCAACACAACTGCTAAAATGAGAGGCAAGCATGCTAGCAAGCAACAAGCAAGGACGTGGATGCAATAACTGTGCACAAAGCACTTTGACCTTCTAACATCAACAGCGTAGGCCATGACAAAATCTGAACACATGTGGTCAGCCTGAGATGCTTGATAGACACAGGTGTGAACAATGATGTGTCTCAGATCTCCACTTGGATTTGGATCAATGAGACGCATGTCAATACCCGGTGTAAAGAGGCTCTAAAAGTCATCATTGAGTTATTTTGCACATCCCTTTTTAGTCACTCATTAGTCATGGATTTACTGTTGCCCCTACACACCTTATATTATGTTGTTACTAGCAGGATTGTAGCCTGTCGCTGTCATGAAATGTGGATGTGTCAGGTTTCGTCCGGCTGCAGTCTCACATGATGCTGCCCGTCTGCAAATCAAACTTGCGCTGCAGGTGCCATCCGCCAGCAAAGCATACATTTGAGGACCTTGGAATGACCTTCAGTCATACTGGCTTTTAGCATCAGCTGTATTTATTTCCAAGCTATGACCTGAATCTTTCTTATGCCCTAAGTGCTCTTAGTTGCCTTAAAAAATATAAATCCAAGAGGCACTGGGTTTTAAATCCAATGCCAAGCTTTGATACATTCAATGTCAGTTTGGCTCTGCTTGTGTGATTTGCTGACACTAAGAAAAATACTGAATATTTCCATTTGACAGCCCTTTAGACTCATTAAAACCTTTCAGCAAACTTTGGATAATGTCAAAAATGCAACACTTTTGTATCCTTATGAAGTCTTTTTAACCCTAAAACAGTGATGTGAATGTAATTTGTGATTTGCAAGCGATAAAGTTGTTACACTGTCACTCTTGAGTGTTGCATCAGAAATTGGCCAGCTGTGGAGCTATTAACTCTAACACTGAGGAGCCAATCTGCCTTTCATTCGCTGATGCTGCTCAGTTTGTGTTTTCAACAATCCGACAATTTCATGTAAATCAAAGTCCACTTTCTATTCTCATCAGCCCATTTGTTGTTCCAGCGAAAACATCTGAGGCAGCGAGGATGATACATTGGAAAGATTCCACATAAATAGCACTTCACCTCACACAGCCGTGAACCCTCAGTCCTCATGTATTTTACATTGCACACGGAAGATCATAATGGCCCATATTCTCTTTAGCAGTCTCCATAACTGTAAGTCTGAGAACGCTTTGCTTTTACCACATTTTTACACCAGTAATTTTGCTCCCATTTCAGTAAAACCTCTGAAAAGCAGCAGCCCTCCTACTCAAGCAGTGTTTTAGTGCTCTTTGCAGCCCTGTATGAGGCGGACGCTCAAAGGCGCTTCGAGTGAACACACACTGCCTCGGCCCTACTTAATGGCAGCTAAAGAAATATGAGTCAAAGGATGGAAATGAAAGTCAATTATTCCCTGTCTTCTCTGTTTAACCCTGGTTTACTTTAACCACATTAGTGATCAATAGGAAGCGTGAACATAATCCACTGGGCTGTATTTATTTACCTACTTCACATCAGCCTTAATAAAAATGTGATCGTTCTGAGATGCTGGAGAGCAGAAATCCAAATTCATCTCTTTTCCTTTTAGTGCTTTCAATGGAAAAATCTGTTTGTTTGTGTGTGTGTGTGTGTGGTGAGTGCGTGTCTGAACACTGTTACTAAAGGGAGAAGACATCTTGTTCCATGTTGTTGCAAATACCCAAGCAAGGCTAACTATTACTCCTTATAAAAGATTAATTGTGCTGATCATTAATTCAACCTCAAGGCTAAGGCTCCTCTGCTGTGAAAAGCCCCTTGATGTTACTTTTTCACTCCCTCCTTCTCTTTCTGGGTTTATGAAATAGACATAAACCTCTGAGTGAGTATGTGTTGGTGTGTGTGGGAGAGTGAGATGGACTTAGGGACTGTGCAAAACTGCTAAGAACCCGAGGGTGGTGGTCAGTGGTGGGAGAGTTGGGGAGTAGTGTAATTTTTTTGGTTGAGCTGGGGCTGCTTTTAACTTTGTGTCATGTTTTACTAGTGATACTTACTGAAAAATATTTAAAATTATGAAAAATTGTACTGTGTAAAAAAATTGCAGAGGATACCGACCATTTCTGTATCAGGGCTATATTTTCTTCATCAGGATCAATGACTAGATTTTTTTTTTTTTTTTTTTCCAATTTCCAGTGAATGCAGCTGAAATAGAATTTGCACAAATGTTTTTAAAGGTATTCAAAAGAAACTCTGAAATGACTAAACTAAGAAATTACTTAAACAGAAACTGCCTATTTATGTAATTATTTATTATTTTTTCATTATTTATCGATTTATTTATTTATTTATTTATTTTACATCAGCAGTGATGCTACAGTTGTTATATCAAAATCATCAGTATTACAAATTCAAATTGTACTTTTGGCCATCTACTAGTACAATAAAATCAGTTGCTCAGACCTCAGAGTTTATTTTTTATACATATTGAAAAAGTTTTTCTTTGGTGACATAATTTGCAGTTAAAAAAAAGGTACAAATCGCATTATATGTCATGACAATACTCAGCATATCACACCAATTTTGAAGTAGTAATACTATTATATCATGACTTGAGTATCATTATGCTATTGTATTATCACTACATTAAGGTGCTATCTTGTGAAAGGTGACCTTAGACATATATTTATATTTTTGGGGGGCTTTTGCTGCTTTTAGTTGAAAGGGCAGATGCAGTGTGAGAGGGGGAGAGAGAGAGGGGATGACATACAATAAAGGGCCAAGGCAGGACTTGAACCAGCAGCCACTGCGGTGAGGACACAGCCCCTGTACATCGGGCACTTGCTCTACCAATTAAGCCACCAGGCACCCCAACATGTTGCATCTTGAAATGGTTTTTAACAAGCCTGTGCAGGCTACTAAAAGAAATGTAATAAAGTTCCTAAAACTCAGTTATGTTTTTTGGTTCAGGTGATTTCTTGTGGTCCCATCTGGCCGGCCCTATGAAAAATTTCTGGGGGCACCACTTTACGCCAGATCTGATGAACTAGATTAAATAAAAGTCATTTATAATTCCAAAAAGGCAGTCAGTCCTAATTTGAACTGTAGAGTCTGGTCTCGTTCTCCATAGAGGCCATTTAGTGAGCATTTGAAGAACTGGCAGATTGTACCACAATGTGGTGAATGTAGTTCTGCAGAAGGTGCTTCAATACAATGCTTTGTTCTTGCTATCCTGTTCTAAGCTGGTTAACAACAAGAAGAACATTTTCATAACTTGAAGCCTACTGACCTCGCCATGGATCTGTCTGTTGGTCAAACTAATTTGAAATACCTCAACCGGTACAGAATACCATGACATTTTTATAGACATGCATGGTTCCTGGACTTTGATGACTCCTGCCCTTTTATCAAGCACCATCATGAGGTTGATTCTTTGTGAAATGCCTGAAAACAAGCCAGTTTTCAATGGAATTTGGTACACACATTTATGTTACCCACTTCCATGAATGTACTGGCCCAAAAAGGAGAACACAGCACTGATGAGGGTCTTTTTTTTTTTTTTTTTTAAATAACATGAACCTGCAGTTCATGTCCCCCTCCTCAGCTCAGTAAGTTCCACACAGTCCCTCAGGTTGGATATAGACCCCAGTTACATCCACATGACATATTTTATGAACACGTTTCTGGAGATGTCTGGAAATAGAATTTATTTGAAGGTTTTTGGGTTTTTTTTCTTCCGTAGTGCAAGCATTAAATACAATGGCATTCTGTCCATGCGTCTGTAAATGCCAGCAAGTTAATGAATGTTTAATTAAAAAAGTTTCTCTGCTCTGTGCTTGTGGGTTAATTTAGATGACTGTTTTTTTGTTGTTTTTTTTCCTCTGCAAAGTGCAATTATTCCCTATCTGTTTTCCAAGAAAAGAAAAAAAAGATCCATCTGTGCAGACTGATTTGGGGTCTGGAAAGCTGGGTTTTGTGCAGATCAGTGGCACTGGGGTGAATTTATTTTAGTAGCTGGAACAGAATTCTATTGTCTGAGCATACCAGAGAAGAGACGAACACATACTGCACCCCTCCCACTATCAGCACACACAAACAAACACAAAAATACTCATATTGCTTTTCTCTGTGAGGACCTTCCATTGTCTGCTTTCATTTCTGAAGCCAAGAACTAACCACAGCCTAAGGTAATCATCACTAACCTTCTCATAAACTTTTTTTTCTTCTTTTTTTTTCTTCTTTTTTTTTTAGAACTCTGCTACAATCTCCTGCCAACTGATATAATAAAATAGTTATTCAACCAATGCCCTGTTCTCTTCTCTCTAGTTTTTATATGTTTGAACAATATATGTGCTCTGGCAGACATTGTGATGCAATTACAATGTCACAGAGCATGAAGCCGGTAAACCAGGTTTAATAAGAAGTGGGCGAGAAGGTGATGAATAGGTTCAGCTGCTGTTAGATCAAGTTTCTCAGCTTGACGAACATGCCTATAGCTGTTTGAAGGCATACCATAGTGAATTTTCCTAAAAAGTAATTAGATTTTCTAATTGTCTTCCTTTTTACTGTGTTTGGGACTTTCTTGGGTTTAGGTCATTGTCAGGGAAGGTCACGACCAAGTGCTAGATCATAAGCAACGCGCATCCAAGAGGAAGCTAACGTATTTCGGTCACAGTCCCAAAAAGAGCAAATAGAGTAAGACAAAACACCAAGTGGACAAAACTCATTCCAAAATGAATGAATCTGTACTTGGCTTTCACTTTTGCTGGTGAAGGCTAAAGGAGAGGATGGGGATGAATAGATTGAAGGAGTTGGCCTGTTTTCTGTTGGACAGGTAGGTGCTGGCAGTTAGCTTAGTTAGGTTGCTAAAGTATCCGCTTTCCCTTGACAACAAATGTAACGTTCCTACAATAGTACAGTAGCTAGCAGTATACATAAAAGCAGTGTAGGGATGAAGGGCCATGTTTGTATATTGTGTTTCCAAATAGTGACTGAAATTTTCTAAATCCTTTAGTTTGCTCACAAAATTGTTGAGCTCCAAAGTCAGATGAGAAGATCATGAATCCCACCTGAACATTGACATTTGATGTAAAGATTGTACTGCAGAATAAGAGGGTGGGCACTATGCTTTCACAGTGACACCGTCCCAATAAAAGCAGTTATCTGATTCCTATAACCTGACAATGCCTGGTGGCATATCATTCTGCTGCAAAAAGTTGGTGTTTGGCATTGGTGTCTGACTCCAAAACCACTGACAAAGCAGCAGTATTTGACAACTTTGGAATGAGAACGGGCTGACCTTTTTTTTTTTTTATAATTGTGTTGCCTTTTGTCATTTTTTATAAAGTACCTATGAGGTGATGATATACAAATATACATTGGGAAATACAAAATATTTATTATCTTAATAAATCTTTGAGATGCAAACTGGAGACAGACTGAGTTTTCATAAAAAATGCTGCTCACTCACACATTTTTTTTTTTTTTTACCACAGACATTTTAGTGCATTTTGATAAAGGATGTCATTGTTTCCAGGATGTGAATATCTATCTTTAGGAGAATAAAGAAGGATGGATGGAGCATCTCCTCTGTGCTCCCTGTGAAGAGCATTCCTCCCTGTCTGCTTCCCCCTGGTCCTGTCTGGTCTGGATGATAAAGTATCCAGGCATGAGGTCTGTCAGTGTGTAAGTGGCCCATGCCCAAGCACCTCTCCTGGGGCAGCATGCGGGGGGGAGCAGGGGGGTCCCCGGCTGGAGGCCTGATGACGGACGAGAAGTAAAGAAGGCTCTCCATCTCCACCCATACATTCCACCTCCCTCTGAGCTCACCTCTCCTGCCACCTCCATCACTCGCTGAAGTCTCACTCTGCACTCGTTTTGTCACCGCATCCTTTTCTTCCTCCACATCTGTCTTCCTGTTTTATTTTCCTCCACATTCTCAATTTCCTCTCCTCCCTCATCGCTCTTTCTCATCCCCCCCTCCGTCCTCCTTTCTGTGGATGCCTGCATGGAGCCAGTGTTATCACAAAACCCAGAAACACACACACACACACACACACACACACACACACACACACATATATACACACACACACTTAGAGACTGAAAACACCACGCGTCATTACCTTGCTGAAAAAGTGCTGCCAGCCAGCCTGCCTCTCTGCCATCTATCTGTTCGCACTCTTCGGATGAATTAGACGCTTTCTTCCTGTTCCACCCTCCGAATCCTACGCCTCCTGTTGGCTGTCTCAGAGGTCATGGGTCAACGCTCCAGGAGGGGGAGGTGTATTGACAAGGGTACTGATAGACCCAGCTAAAAAAGGTCTCCTCCTTTTGTATCCCATCAACTGCAGCCTGAGGGCTCCACACATCTGGGGATAGCAGGATGTTTTTTTTTTGTTTTTTTTTTCAGATCCAGAGCAAATGGAGGCACTACTTTCTCCTCATTTATAGCTGACAAGGGGAATATATTTTGGATTTGGTATATAGATGCCATTCTTTATGTTCCCTCCTGCTGCAAAAGCCGCTTTTGATGGCCTTCCTGCTGCACCAAGCGGCACAGTCGCCTCAGGCTGGAGCACCAGCGAGATCCCCACGACACCGTTACTTCTGTGGCTGCGCTGGTTCAGTTGGAGAAGCCTTAGGGTGCCAATTTACAAGACCTATCTGTCTCTGAAGAGAGGCACTGAAGTCAAGAAGTGGATGGCCCTCTCTTCTTCATCTTGAAAGCAAAGCGTCACACTCCAGTTAAGATCTGAGAACTACAAATGCCATATACGGGTCTCTTAAATTCAAAGTGCATAGACCATCACAGTGTGCGTGAGACGTGAACAAGGCCTGTCGCATATTAAATAAGGACGCTGGGCAGGATTGTTCTTGTCATCAAAGGTGGTACCAACTTTTTTTTTAATGCTTTTTAATGAAAATATTACAAAATTCTGTCAAAACAGAATGCAGGGCACAGAGCAGGATTGATTTTTTTCATCTCAAATTACCTTGCTGGTCAGGAAATATTGACTGGAGAGTCAAGGAGACTTGCCTGCATTATTCAATAAGTGGGATTGGTCATGTGCTAAAGCTTAAAGTATTTCATCAGTCTTGATTTAAAGGTCCCAGTATAGTTTAAATGCTCTTTCAAATGTGTTTGCACCAAAGGTGCTCAGTATGACAAAAATTTAACACTGAAAACTGAAGATGTACTGACTGTTGTAATCCATCATACATCAGTGCCAACACGTTCTCATGCTTAGTCGTAACATATTGTCGCTCTGCTGGTGTTTGGGATGTATGAGTGTGCACCAAAAGTCACCTTTTGTATCCAAACGAAAAGTGACTGGACGGTGTTGGAGGAGAATGAATGATGGATGATGATGGATGATGATGAACCAGTGGCATTGTGCGACTGTACATGAGAAAACAGTGATGGAACCAGTTGCATGCACATGAAATGTTGAAGGCCAAGGTCAGGTAAGAACACTGCCAGTAACAACATAATATAAGGTGCGCTTATATGGCTGGCAGGTGGGGAGGTAGATGAAACAACTGACTTTTGTGCGAGAGTCTAAAGTTTGCTGCGGATGTTTTTTTTTGTTTGTTTGTTTGTTTGTTTGTTTTTCTACATTTTACCATGTGCCTCTTTTGCCTAAACCTAACCATTATGATGATTAGCACTGGTCGCCATGTGCTGTTGTGTAAACATAAGGACCATGCATCCTGGAGTGTAAACAGCTGACGCAGAAGAATACCTAAAATATAAATACTTAGACAGAGAAGGTCATTGACAGAGCAGAGCCATGTGATGAGTTGGGATGAAAACCTGCTGGAATGCGAAAGGTGGCTTTGGTGTTGGGATCCAAAATCAAAACACAAGTGGCGGTATTTAATAACTTTGGAATAAGAACGGGCTGGTGTGTTTCATAGAGGCTAAAGGGTACCATCATTGGTATTTGACAACCCATTATGTGAATGCATTGCTAAAGCCTGTTTTGTCCTCCTACTATCTTCATCTTACTGAAACTAGGACACAACAAATGAGGATGACCAGTTTTCACTCCTAACACCAAAAAAAAGGCAAATTGCAAACTGAAGAACATCCACTCAATTACTTATATAATTTCTTTAAGGTATAGCAGCAGGATAAACATAATGATTTGAATGACACAACACTGAAGGAATTTTTAAGTCCAAAATGTTTCAGGGCTTTAGGGCTGGAGCCACTCAGCCTCATTCAGCCATAGTGGCAAAAACTCAAATCTTTTCTGTTTTGGAAGCAGATAATCCAACAATGAGGCCCAATTTATGCAGTGATTGGCCAGGTGTGTGGAGGTGTGAAAGCAGACACAATTTGAATTTCTCTCTCAAGCTCTGTATTATTATTCTTTACACAACTGCTACTGTCACTTTTCCTGTTAATAAGCAAGTGCAATGTCTTCCAGGAGAGACTGTCTGCAAGTGTAATCCACAGGTATCTACATTTACATGATTAATCATGTCACGACTACAAATATGCGCAAAAGTCTTGGAGAGAGATCAGGCAGGTGTGAGGTGCAGCCGGGAGGAGGCCTTTCACGCCACCTTCAAGAGTTGCCTCTCAGAACAAATATGACTTTTGTCTATAGGGTTGCGGTTGCACCACAAACCTAGACTGATTCAAGCATACTGAGACCCTAACTTTCTGTTTAGACCACTGTTACATCAGCGTTGCGTCTATTCTGTTTCTTCTTGTTCGCAAATTTCAAAGCCTCCAACAGCAAAGAATGTTCTGTGAAGTGTGCAGTTTTCCTTTGATATGTGAGATACTTCTGATCTATTTTGCCATCAACACTGATGCATATAATCTAGCAGGAGTAATAGGTTCCCATGTATCCAAATGGCTTTTTTTAAAAAAAAAAAACTGTTCTTCTAGGACCTTAAGGGTGTTTAGTTGATATTTTGCCTTTTTGCCAAAGTCAATTCCACCCATGGGGTTCTTGAAATGATGTTTTCATGGTACAACCACTCTTTATTGGTAAAAAAAGCAGGCAAATGACACATTTTAGACCAATAAAACTTCTGTTGTTTTGCAGTAGTTGCAATAGCCAAATGAAAGCAGTTGATTCTCAAGTATAGATAAATCTATTTATTCAGTGCCTTTTCATTGGGCATTAACCTCACGTGTAGTGTGGAATAAATAGACTAGAAAACTAAATAAATACTTCACGTTACACCCCTGAGACATGAGCCTGCACAGAGCTGGTTCAGATAACTGCATAGATTAAAATAAGTGAGACATTCAAGTGAAAACCACGCTTGCGGTTGAGACACAGCATAAGATTCCGCTTGTCCTATCACCATGCCTCCAATTTCCCTGCAACATGACACTCATATTTTTCATTTACACACACATATTTGTTTAGTATTGCAAAACGTGGAGGATATACATGTCAGAAAAGCAACATTTACAGCATATGATACGTATTGAATATACCATGAGCTAGTAGATAAAGGGACTGACAACTAAGCAAAAGCAGTTCAGTGGGTTATGGAATGTTGCATAGTGCAGGCAAGACAAAAAAAACAAAAAACAATATTGGTCGAAGCAGAATCGACATCTTGCAGCTAAAGCCATCCTCCTACACTCCCAGGATTCCTTTCAGTGCAGGCCTCTTGGCTGCACTGTGCAAACACAACAAAGCACAGAGAAAAAAAATGGAATCCCAAATCCCCCAGATTACCCAGCTGAATTCATAACCCATTGTTCGGTTTTCCCTGGTGAGCTCCACGCCTGCATCACTGTTTGCATCCACCTATCCATCCATCCCCATCCACCCGGGCAGAAATCGAGGCGGCGGCAGACGTTGGCCTCCACCTCACCTGTCACATTCATCATGTTGGAAGGGGCGCACTGCTGCTGAAATGCCAGCGAACCCAATCATGCAGGAAAACACTAAAACACAAAGTAATTATGTTCCACTGCTTCTGCTGGAGGTAATTAAACAGCAGATCTCTCTGCAATAGACACACAGCCCACAGGCTGAGATGCTGGGAGTCGCACACACACACACACACACACACGCACACACACACACACACACACACACATGCGCATGTGCTTTTGTTTGTTCATTACCTGATATTACATGCAATCACCTTAATGACATTTTTGAACAATGCTTTTACATTGCAAGCAGCAATCCACATTAAAATAATGCATGATTGGACAGTCACATATGGATGTTCATACCAGTATAGTTCATTTCAAAAAGGATTGATTTCAATCGGGTGAAAAACATGCATCTCCACTTTTGCTGCTTCTTGCTCAAGTCAGTTTTGAGGTCAAGTAGTAATTAGCGGACGAGCTGCAGCACATTGAACAGCTTTAAACCTCAGCAGCAAATGTCAACACTTGTAAGTTTAGATGAAAAATTCTGTGTTCGCACCTGCTGGTTGGGATCATTAGGGTCACAGCTCTTGCAGAACTGTTGAGCTTTTACCTAACAACAGCAATATCCTTATGAAATTAAACATTCCTAAACAAACTGTTAAAGAAGGATTTCACTGATATCAAGAGCACCCTCACTTAAAACTGGGCTGTTTATACAGTACAACAATGACAATACTTTTAAAATTGGTGCTACAAGACCAGAGAAAATACAGAAACAGGTTTCTTTAGCTCAAAAGCTTAGAAAACAGCAGCTACCAGGATGCTATGCATCTGACGTAATGTGGACTAGTTTGTTTAAAATAACGGCAACTGGTGATCTCGTATTACTAATTAAACTGTAAGCTAAAACACAGGGCTGGGCAATGTGGCCTAAAAATTAAAAAAATAATAATTTCTCACCAAACTTGATCTGCAATTTTAATCTTTTTTTCCCTCTTAAAAACAAACTACAAATGACAAAGAAATTACTCAAAATTTTAGCTTTAAAAATTAACAAAGGGGTTAAAGTCAGTCATGCATATTGCAAAGTTTTGCAATTGAATCAGTGAAGTATTGAAAACGACTAATTCTAAATTCATACAACTATAACACTGCGACAGGTTCTGTCTGGCCACGTTCTCACCTGATGCTGTCCACAGGCGTTACATACATACACTAAAGGTGCCTTTAGGCATCATGGACTTACACCAAAAGCACCATCAAAGCGGCGCTATTTTACAAGTTCATGAATCTGAAGGTTATTGTGCATACAAACATATTTTGTGTGCAAAGAACATTTCTATGCACATATTCAGCCCGTTCTCACTCAGAACCTGCCAAATATGTTCGCTCCGTCAGGTGTCGGATGAGAATGCACTGGGACAGAACTGATGGCATTGTAATTATACGCCAGTAAAGGCACGGGGCGTGTCCACATGCAATGCACACAACTGGCATCACTTGAGAATCTGGCCGGACGCAACCAGTTGTGTGTGCATGACAATAGCACTGGTGGTAACAACACAATATAAGGTGCACCAGTATGCTAATAGGGCAATGGGCGGAGAGGAGGACGGGTTCCACAAACAAGCGACTTTCGTATGGGAGTCTGGAGTTTGCTTCCTGTGTGAATGTGTGCCTCTTTTGCGTCAACCCAACTGTCTGTGACTTTGTTGCCTAATCCCAACCATCATGACAGTCCTGTTGGTTGCCATGTGCTGTTGTGTAAACATAAGGACCGTGCTGTGTTGTCCCACCATGTGCATTAGTAGACATCACAGTAATGGCGTCCTGGAGCGAAAACAGCTGATGCAAAAGGATACCTAAAATGTCCAGACACAAAAGGCCTCTGTGACAAGTTTGGATAAGAACGTGTTGAAATGTCAGTAAATGAGGCCTGTTGAAATTTAAAATTCTGCTTGCTCCTGGCCGAGACAGGCGGCTGGACAAAAAGCACAGTTGCAGACATTAAACAAATGAATAACAATTTAAAATGACAGAAAATGAAATTGCAGATGCAAATACACACATGTGCATGTAATTGTACACACATTTCCAACTGCAGCCCATCAGCAAAACTGCTGCACATCATTTCTGATCATTTCCATATTTTCCGTCAATTGCATATTTATCCTTTCTCTCCCTGACTGCCTTCATTACGACAGCAGCCAGACGGTGACTGCAATCATAACATTTCCTCGTAGATGCAGGTCTGTGTGTTCATGCATGTAGCGTCAGTGTCAGCCTCATACACTCTGCACTACATCTACCGTGCATGTTCGGCGTGAGCGTCTCTCTCGCACCTTTCAGCTCTCTGTCTCCACTTTGTGATTGAGAGGCAGATTTACTCCACAAAGGGAGGCACTCTCACGTATGCACAAACACACACAAACCCTCCTCCTGCACTCCTCCTCGCCATCATTAAGACCATGATGTAAGCTTTGGCAAGGCAGCTCGCAGGCCTGATAACACCAGACATAATCTCTTCTGATCCCTGAGCTTCCCTTCCTTCACTCTCTCACTTATGCCCCACCCACCCCAGCGCAACACACACCCGCCGCCTCCCTCCCCCCTTACACAACCACCTTTCGAAAAATCCCTGAAGATGTGTTTTTTGGCGTCCAGGCGCAAGTTGGCATCAGCGTTTGCAGCGTGTTGCATCAGCGTGCACATAAACACGCAGGGGAGGGGGGTAGGTGGAGGGGTCATGTGGCTCTGGGATCTCATCATCCCTTGGGGTGAGGTTACCTGTAACTGAATGCCACACCTGGTGCTCCTAGCAGCTCCTTCACTGCTGCATATTTTCCGCCTGGCTTCATAGCAGTGTTTGAGTCCAGGTTGTCTGGGAGGGGCCACATGGGACCTTAAATATCTGCTCACCTCTGTGTGGGAGGTGTCATTACTGAGGAAACTATACCCAGTGAGTGCTACTGGAGAATGTTTAAATGACATCGTGATTATTCAGATACAAGTAGTTCCGACAAGCAATATGATTGGTCAATAAGACATTCAGAATGCGCTCAAATCTGCATGACAGGAAAACTTCCTTATCTCCGAAAATATGACTCTGCCACTTCTTAATGCACTAGACCACTACAAAATTACAGAATTGTGGAAATGTTCATCAGTTGGGTGAGAAGGAGCATTCCAGGGCAATATCATATTGTATTGATAACATAATGTCTAAAAAAGCCTCAGCTCAAATTATGACAAGTAACAGCCAGCTCACCAATGGTATAAACTAAAAACTATCACAAAGATGACAAAAACATAGCATAAACAGCATAAACCACCATTTTCTGAACAGATAGATTATAAACACTGACACATTTGCGTTTTGAAACATAAAACAGCACAATTTACTTCATAATTAAAACTACTCAGTCATGATGGCAAATGTAGGCTCATGAGTAAGTCATGAGGACAGCAGTGAAAATGTTTTTGATAGGCTAAACGGCATCAAGACGCAGAATAAAGCAGACTATTTTGTTAGATAACAGCATGTTGTGCATATTTTTTGTCTTTTTAATTTTGTTTATGTCTATTTTTTATTTGTTTTGTGTCTATTTTAGGTAATTTTGTGGCTTTTTTTCATACATTTGTGTCTCTTTATAGTTGTTTTGTATCTCTTGAGGTCATTTTGTATCTTTTCTAGCGTTTTGTGTCGTTTTGTAGTCATTTTGTGTCATTGGGGTAATTTTGTGTCTCTTTTGATCATTCTGTGACTCTTTGTGGTTGTTTTGCTTCCTTTTGTAATTTTTTTTTTTTTTAGTCCCTGCTGTTCCTTTGCATTCTCTTTTTGGGTCTCATTGTGCTCATTTCGTCTTTTTCTAGTCAGTTGTGAACATTTTGCAGGTGAAGGCCAATGGGGTTGTACACTGCAGTGTGGTGTTTCTTTCCATAGCAAACCCTCTTCAGCATACTGAACACACGATGACTTTCTAACCACATGTACCAATTAACAGTAACAGCTTTCTCTTTGTAGTTTGGCTAGGTGATAGAATTAACATTCATTGACACAAGCGCATGGAGGCAGCACATTTTGTGTTTTAAGTTGTCACAAAGGAGCACTCTGTATCAAACACAGCTATTCATTTAATTTAGAACCGTCACATATACACACTCATCGTGAGCTCCATGGAGCTGCAGATTGTCAGCCTTGACTTGTAATTTTAGCATAATACATGAATGAATCCCTGCAGGTTTCACAGAAGGACTTCTCACATGAAGAGGCATCCTTGAATCTAACTCATATAATCCTCTATGGAACCCCTACACATCTCCAAACAATAAAGTGCTGCACATTCTAACACTGGGAATTCCCAGAAGTGCCTTCCTTGATCACATGCTCCCCCAAGAGCTCCAGAAGTTAATATTTACAACAAGTGAGAAGCAGTAGCTAACTCGCATCCCCTGGAAATCTGATTACACCATGGCCTTTCCACACCAAACTGAGGGGGAATCATTTTGATCATTTTTTCCATAGATCTGTGAATTTATTACTTCTTATTGTCAAAGTTAATGCTTTGGACTTTGGGAGGATCTTGTATAGAGATATAAGGTCAGGCAGAGCAGAGGAGGAGACAGAGATTATTGAAAAGGGAATCAGTCGAGCACAGCAGTACTCCTATAGCTTTATATCTGACCTCAGATATGAGCTTTTCCAAAATTAAACCTTCCTATATGACAGAACATGTTTTCCTCCACCAAAAAAATTCTAGTTCAATACACCTTATTTTCAGGTTTTAAATATTGTTTTATTTTTTTATTTTTATTTTTTTTAATCAAGGGGTAGGAGTAGTGCAGATTGCTTCATTAAAGTTAGAGTAAATTCAGGTGAAACTGGCTTGAGGTACACAATCACGTGCAGGATGACCCGGAATAGTATATATTGCAGGATTTGGGCAGGAGACAAAGCAGCATTCTAAATAAGCTACTAATAACTTAAAGAAACAATAGTCCACCTTCCACCTTCTCTTCCCCTCTCTCTGTTTCTCTCAAACATATAGCAAGCAGCTTTATCATCAGTGTCACTGTGTGCGGGGTCTCCAGAAAGTTACCTGAAAAAATGTTGAAGTCCGACATATTTAAATCTCTCTTGTCATAATATATAGTAAAAATATTCCCCTGAGTATCTTTCTATTCACAGTGAATCAGTTAAATATGCACTTTTGTTACATCACGTTAACAAATCATTATACCTGTCAGCTGTGCACTCATGTAAACAAACCACAGAGTGTCAGGTTTGAGGTTGAGATCATGCAAAAAGTAACCACATCGTTAACTACTCGTTGTGTTTTTAAAATTGTACTTAAACAAGAAACTGTGGCTGTGGCTACTCATGACGTTTTAGACATCCTTCTCCATCAGCTGTTTACGCTCCGGAATGCTGTTACAGTGATGGCAACACACGCACGGATGAAGCAGCATGGTTTTTATAATTAAACGACAGCACAGACGCTCACAAGGGTTATGATATGTTAATAATGGTTAGATTTAGGCAAAGCGGCACATCGGAAAGTGAAGAAAACGCCACACACACACCCTCTTGGGATGTGAACTCTGGTCTCCCACAAAAAAAGTCAGTTTTTGTGGAACCCATCCACCTTCCCTTCCCACCCACCCACCCTATGAGTACACTTGTGCACCTTACATTATGTGCTTATCTGCAGCTTTACTACCCGATGCCATCCTTCAGCATTTAATGTGCATGTAACTGGTTCCATCCAGCTGCATTTGCAAGCGAAGACACCTGAGCACCCAGTGCCTTCCTGACATCCACCGGCATGTCAGGACAACAGAGCGGACATATTTGACAAGTTTGGAGTGAGAAAGGGCTGGAGTCACAGCAATAGATGGAAAAAGTTCAGCTCGAAACAGCGCCACTCACTAATATCTGCCGCAATATAATTGTCCTTAAGTTTTCTAACGTGCGTGCTACTATAAAACTTTAAGTTGCTTGCACATGTTTGCGGGGGATATCGGGCAGATTGGCTCATGTAACTGGACTGAGTTGGTGCAGGTTTAAAATCCCTGATCTGTGCATCACTACACAATATTGCTGAATAATGTGCGGACTGGACTGAAAATGAGCATCAGGAATAACAGAGTCAGTGTTTTCCTCTGTGGTGTTTTGTACTTAACAAATAAATAGTATGATTTATTTGAAAAAGGCTAATTAATTTCCTATAACAGCCTATTTCTGTAGTTTTTACTCAAACAGAAGGAAACAGTGCATTTGTTTGGGACTTTTTTGCATTTGGTATTCTTGTGAGTAACTGTGGCAGCAGGACAGTGTGTGTAGGACTGATTCAAAATAAACTACAATGTGTGGTCATGGCAATGAAGAAACATGTCACCCAGCGCAACAGCGTTGGTCATCGATGTGTTTTAAGTAGTTTTGGACAACAGTGGAGCTCTACGGCACAGAGGATGATGATGTATCAGGCTGTGATACACACATGATACTTGTGAGTAGATACATTTAGTTTTGGCTTGGGTCTGCACAAAAAAATAATGACAGTAAGAACCAGTATCATTGCAAAGCACCCAAGCTGCACTTTACATACATGTCTGTGAAAATATGCTTCACACACATCTCCCCCCGGCAGTACAGAAGATCTCTACAATCAATATCCAAGACTAGAGTCAACAATTCTGTATCTGACCAGATGTCTCCCCTTCTGTTCCTGAGTTATAGTGTTGAATAATGGCCAGAAAAGTGTTTTTACAGATCATAATGATGTCACAGTCACCTTGACCTTTAACGTTCAACCATCAAAATCTAATCAGTTAATCGCTGAGTCAAAGTGAGTGTTTGTGCCAAAATTTAAAGTAATTTTAAATCTGTTTGTGCCAAAAATTTGAGGTAACTCAAACTGAGACTGATAGAAAGTAATTTTGACTTTTGACCAACAAAGTCTAATCCATTAATTGCTGATACCAAGTGAGCCCTTGAGCAAAAAGTTGTGCCAAATATAAAGTAATTGCCTCAAGGAGTTTTTGAGCAACACATTCTCATCCTAACTTGTCAAATAGTGACGCTCTGTAATTGACCTTCTGTCTCTACTTATGACGTTTTAGATATTCTTCGGCATCAGCTGTTTATGCTCCAGGATGCCGTTACCGTGATGTCAATGAATGTACATGGTGGGATGAAGCAGCAGGATATTATATTTACACAACACTGACATGACTGTCAGAATGGTTACGATTAGGCAGCAAAGTCACAGATGGTTAGGTTGAGACGAAAGTTGCACATGGTTGGGTGTACAATGTCCACACACACACACACACACACACACACACACACACACACACACACACACAAACACACACACACACACACACACACGGGGAGTGAACTTTGGACTCCTGCACAAAAGTTGGTTGTTTGTGGGAGCCATCCTCCATTGCACACACAAGCGGTTTCATTCAGCCACGTTCTCAAGTGACGCCGCCCATGCCAGTTGCATGTGGATGCCTTTGGTGCTGCCAGTCAGCGTATAATACCAACACTACCAGTTCCGTCCAAGTGTGTTGTCATCTGACGCCATCCAGCCGTGTTCTGCTTAGATGTAAAAGGTGGCTTTTGGTGTCACATTTGTATGCAGAAAGCACTGACAGAGCAGCGGTATTTGAAGAGTTCGGAGTGAGAATGGGCTGGTTCACCAGAATAAGACGGACAAGGTCATAGTGACCTTGACCTTTGACAACAAAAATCCAATCAGTACATGATTGAGTCCAAGTGGATTTTTGTACCAAATCTAAATTGCTGGATTTTTGCATGTGGCGTTGATGAAAAATGGCTGTCCCACGTTTGACTTAATCAAGACTGGAAAATACGAGAATTCAAAAAAGCGGACACACTTTTTTTCAAAAACTTTGCAGACTTTTTTAATGCAGCATGAATATTCCATTGACTCACTCTTCTGCTACATAATGAAATAAATGTGTACATATGCCTATATTAATCCTTTATGTGACCAAAGCATCATTTCAATCAAGCATATGAATGATGATGAAGAGCTCCAAAGCGAGCTTTCCTGTCAAATATGAACAGCATGTTGGATCTGAGTGTCTCTTTTCTTTTTTCATTTGTTGTCTTGACCCTTCAGTTAGCCTCAGAGTCTTGTTCAAACTGGAGAGCCTTTCTGCGTGACATCAGCTGGTTATGGCGGTCACATCTCAAAGTATGGCAACACAGAAGGGTCCTGGAGGACCCAGGCTTTGTTTGCTTCGAAAACATATTCAGTGCAGCCTCAGCTGGTGCCTGCATTGATTTGCACGGCAAGGCTTGTGATGCTATGGGAGCAAATTACACATCATCTGTTACCACAAATCAGCAATCAGCAGCGAGTAATTGTGTTTAATTACTGGAGTGCAAACTGAAGAAACTACTCCACATACATTATAGATACACGGAGAAATATGTGAAACTATAGCCAGCATTCCTCTGACAACCTGAGTCAAAACAATTACCTCACCGGTGGAGACGACGGCCAGGGCTGCAAGACTGCTGCTGGCAAGTCAACAACACGGCACGCATTTAAGCAACGCATTATACAAAGTCACCGCAGCCAGGTCGTTTAGCTGCACTCATGTAAAGAGCACGCGATCTGACTTGAGTTGGTGAGACACATGCACATCCACACACTCATACACACAGCAGGTGTGTGTCTAAATGCTGGAAGTGATACGGATGTGAATGTGTGTGCACTCTGAAGGATATGCCACTAAACCCGATTGATTATGTGCTGCTCAGCAGGAGCTTTGCTCAACATATAACACACCTGGCAGCTAGTGGGACATCTGTTGCACTCAATTACATCACTGAGTGCTAGTGAGAGAGAGAGAGAGAGAGAGAAAGAGAGAGAGAGAGAGCGCTAAGTGCCTCGACACTCTGATCTAGCTTTCTGAGAACCTATTTGGATTTTACACCTCGCAACTGAGGACACTTTGTCAACATGAAGTCTCTTAATCCATTCATACTTCAGTGGGACTAGCTGAGCACTCTGGTGTTAAAATAGAAGTGGATGTAGTATTAGAAAGACTATAAGTTAAGGCAAAGAGGCGGTTTACATGGCAACAGTTCTTGCGTGAAATGTTAAACTTTTGTTGTGATTTGGCCTTTCGTTCACATGACGACGGCATTTTGGTGGCCTGAAAACGCAAACTTTTAAACCGGGATCCAGAGTGCAATTTTTTTTTTAAACTGCCCCGTCTTTCGCCATGTAAAACTGGCAATGCACGTATCCTATGAGAACAGTTACTGCTGAACAGCCTCCAGGACAGTGGGAGGTGCCTTCTCATCCACCCAAAGCAAGACAGGTTCCCAATATTAGAGTTACAATGTTTTCACCAGACAAGCAATTTGACTTTTAGTAGTAAAACTGCTAAAATTTTCACGTCAGTTAATATTGACAGTAATTTAATTTTTAATACATAACCAGATATCAACTGACACACAGGCTGGAGGGTGCATGGTGCTAGAGGGTGTGCCCTTACTCAGTTTGTAATCCAGCCTAATCCAAACCATCACACACTTTCTTCTACCATTAACTTTAATTTACTTATTCTTACTGCCAGCAGCTTCAGGTATTCATAGCTCATTTCAAAACAGGCTACAAAAGATGAGAAATAACTTTTAATCCTGAACGAAATTTGCCATACCAAAGGTCCTTGACTATACATAGTAAAATAAAGGTATGTTCAATGTCAGTGTCCCTCAATTTTCAAGAATGTCCATAAAAAAACATTAATGTCCAAGTCTGGAAACAAGAAGGAATGTTTAACGGTTACAGGAAATTCTGAAGGTCAGCTGTCACAGAAATTATTATTTCTTTTGGGGGGGGGGGGGTTAGGAAGAGTTGATGTCAGTGTTACATTGTTACAATCAAGCCCGGAATTTCCTAATTTTAGGGGCAAGGTCGCTTGCTCTGTTGCAGCAAGGCAATTTATTTGAGGGCCACATTTCAGGACACCAAGGACAGCGTTAAAAAGAAACACATTTTTTATTCAACTTAAATAGATGAACCCATTTGTAAAAGCATCAATGTTATTTTAATAAATGGTGCAGCACTTCTGAGAAATAGAAATACAGGTTTTTAAAAATAATATTTTTTTTAGGGAACTAAGGATTGAGGGACAAAATGATGGTGACATGCACAGACACATTTGCTCTGAGGGTCCTTTACTGGGGATAGTGAAACAGAAAGTGGGTGTATGTTAGAGACCCTTTGTTTCCAGTGGCTTTTTAGCCACCAAAACATAGGTGATTTTTAGCAGTTAACAGTTTAATAGTTGTGATTCTTTTACCAGGGATAGTGTCACAAAAAGTAGGGTTCTTTTTTAACAGTGCTTCCTGTTGGGATTGTGCCACCAAAACTTGCTATTGTAACCCAAAATGTGTTCTTTTCCTAACCATAGTCGATTGTTTTTTATGCCTACACAGCTTTGGTGAAAGGTGCAGAAGCGTAATGTTTCAATATATCTGCCACAAAATAACGTACAAATGTAACGTGGTTTGCAGATATGCCAACATTATTTCTGGTGATTGGGTTGTGGTAATTAACAGTATATTCCAACAGCTTCTGAATTCATGAACGTAAATGGCTGTTGAGCAAGCTACAGCCACACTGATACATACGTTCTGGCTCTGTCCAAGACTTCTTGCCCTTTTGAAATCTGTCTTTACCTCTTTGTCAGTAGTGTTGGGCTCAGTAATCAGCCCATGTCCGCTCATTGCATTTGTTGGCCTCAAATACAAAACTTTCAAATCTTCATATGGTGCCCTCGCCTTCGCTACTCTAATAGCTAATAGCTATACAGCTGATTCTCCTAAACTGGAAATCAAAACCTTCCACCTATTCATAACAACTGGGTTTGTGAGTTGATGAGTTTAAGTCATCCTGAAAAAAATAAGATATTTGTGTGATGACAAGCGAAAGAAATTTCAGCTAATCTGGGAATCATTTATCTGCCCATTTTCCTCAGTTAGACATTATAGAGACCCCCCCATCTTTTGTTTGTTTGTTACATTTTTTGGCTGTATATATATATATATATATATATATATTATATATATATATATATATATATGTATATGCTGTATAAAAAGTCTCTTATATAATATAGTCTCTGTATAATATCGTAAGTATTATTATCTTCTTTTCCATTTCATTTTTACAGCTATTGTCATATTTTTTCCTGTTACATTGTTTGTTGTTTTTGTTGTCTGTCTTTGTCTATGTTATTATAGCAGTAGTAGAAGTAGTAGTAGTTCTAGTCGTATGGTGATGATTAATTAATTAATTTCTTATAATCATGTATTATCATCATCATTAATAATAATTTGTTACAGTTGCCAGAGATTATATTATTGTTTGCTTGTCTGCTGTTTTCTAATCTGTCTAACAGATTTGTGTTTTACATGTACAATTTTAAAGCCTCTTGTATATGTTCATAATCAACAAAATGAAAGAAAAACAAAAAAGAAAGAACTTCTACAAACATTCCATAGATGTGGCGAACAGGAGTGCAGAGAGGCAGGGAACTGAATCCCTCCCCTCAAGCAGAGAGCAGGCACCAGGGCCACAGTGGCCGGTGGGCATCCGATTTTCAGAAAGGCATTTTACACTAGAGAGAGGGCCAAAAGGCCAGTGACAGCCATGGACATCACCTGTCTCTGAGACACACCTCATATTACTGAACATTTCCGCTCAGAATGTTTTAATTCAAATGTAAAGAATTTTTAATAAAAACATATATTTAACAAATATCAGTACATCAGCTTCCACCAAGGTCCTTTATTGTAGTTCCAACAATGATGAGAAACCTTGAGCTTGGGTAAAAGTTAAGTTTTAGATCAGCAAGGAATGCTGTCACAAGGTGGTGTGTGTGTGTGAGTGTGTGCGTGTCACACACCAGCACAAGGTGTGGGTACAGTTTGCCCAGGACACGACACATCACAGCCAATCTGTGCTGTGAGCTCTGTGTTCCAGAGAGAGCTCTCATCAACTTACTCACTGCCTTCCCACCAACACCAACTCTGCTCTGCTACAGCAACACTCTTATTGATTTCATGCATCACAATATAGATTAAAAACACTCCTAAAAATGAATTAAAAAAATGAAACACTGTAATACCAGACTAATTGATACAAGGGAAATTAGCCCAGTTGCTAAAAAGCTGTGTGTGACTTTATTGCTTACAAATCATTACCATCTAGCTGACAAGTGATTCCATTATGATGATGAATTGCATTAATGGATGTTTAAGATACTTATGGGGGAAGGTTTGGCCTGATATTAGTCTGTAATGAACCTGTGCAGTCACCCAGGACCTGGGAGGGCCAGGCTGGGGAGGGATGAAAACGAGACCTTGGACCGGGAGCTGGAGCTTGAAAAGCTCCGAGGTTGCAGGGGAAGGATGGAGGGGGTGTTAGGGCAGAGGAGGTCGGAGGAGGCTAGGGGGAGTAGACAGGCCTCTAAACGCGAGTCATATGGCAGGCAGGGAGGGTAGGTGGGAGAAGTGGTGGTGGTGGTGGGGGGAGGCAGCCCAAGGCCACTTAAAAAAGCCAGAGGCTGCTGCAACAGCGGACGGATTTCCCTGAAGTCTGAGTAAAACAAGCCCTAACGCAGACCTTCATCCAAGGACACGGGCACCCCGGACCTGCAGACACCGCCCCCGCACATTCCTCAGGGGTTAGAGTGGGAGGACGGCCGAGAGACAGAGTGACAGAGACGCAGACAGAGAGAGAGAGAGAGAGAGAGCGGAGAGACAGAGGAGTGGAGATAGGGCAGCGAGGGTGGAGAATATAACACTTCGTTTCCCGCACGAATGCACAGCAGTGCAGCCCGCCGCCCTCCCCTCCCCTTAACTTACACACCAAGAGGCAAAGTCAAAGACAAGAACTCCACAGCAAAGTCACAGCAGTCTTAAAAGTCAAGTGGTATATGAAAGGCTGCACAGACTAAAATTAAACCAGTCCGACTTGTAGACACACATTAAGCCTGCAGAATATTCACATTTAGAGAAAAAGTAATAATAAAGAGAGAACAACGCTGATCACACAGATGAGCAAGCTGATGTGAAGTGCATAATTTATTTTTTTATTTTTTTGTCTTGAAGGGGGGTCATGACTATTCAAATAATTTAAAAAAGCAGAGCTGTGTTTTTTTTTCTTCTCCAACATTTTAAGAACCTCACTCCTCTCCACTCCATTAGGAAAAAAAGGCATTTTTTAATTTATTTTAATTAATTAATTAATTAATTTATTTATTTATTTTTACGTTCAACAGCTCAGCATCCCAACATCTCATGCATTCTCCCAAACAGAAGAGTATGGTTAATAGATTTCAACAGGGATCAAGTTATCCTGTAGGCCGATGCAGAAGTTAGCGTTGCCTTGGTTCCCTTGTTGAAAGGGATTTTTACTGCAGAAAAAAAGTACTGCGGTGAACAAACATTTATGATACTTACTCATGTTGTAAAGGAAGATAATTGTCACAAATGAACACCACTTGAAGCCTAAATGCAATCACAAGAAGAGAAAAGCTAACATTAGGCAATAGAGGAACTACACTGCGGTCAGTGACTTAGCGTCGCCATCGCAGCAAGGCTGTAAAGCCGTGTTCAGTGCCGCTTGGCGTGATGACGTTCTTTAGTCTCATTTAGCCACTTGTTAGCAAACATTTTGAAGACACATAAAAGCTTCAACATTCGCAAGTGGCATATTTACTGACGTATTTTATGTCGTAGAACAAAACTTGTGTTGCAAAAAAAAAAAAACTAACCAAAAACCCAAATTTCAAAATAAAGTGAGAGTGCTGAAAGCTAACCCATTCCTGGGGTACTCTCTTATTGTGTGGAATGACGTCATCAAATATTTCTCCAATGGTGAAGGCATGACCCGTCCTGCTTTAATTAGTAAGGGTTAAGTTTGGGTAAAGCCAGTCTCACTCCTCATGCCTAAACCAATCAACCCACTTGGCACTTTTAATTTAGGGACAGTGTCGGACCAACAAATTCTCACTCCGAACCTGGGACCCATCCTCCTCCCCACTTGCCCGCCCTGTATGCACACTCATGCTCCTTATATTACATGGTTCCTGGCAGTGATATTACCTGACGCTGTCCTTCAGCGTTTCATGCATATGAGAGCGGTTCCATCCGGCTGTGTTTTCACATGATGCGCCCGGGTGTGTTGCATGTGGACGTGCCTGATGCTTTCCAGCCATCCGCCAGCATACAATAATAATGCCACCAGTTCTGTCTGAACATGCTGTAATCTCACGCCGGCCAGCCACATTCCGGATGGACTCGGAAGGTTCTGAGTGAGAATATGTTGGTTGGACTAATGGGACTATTTGGAACTATTGGGACATCAGAATTATGATCTATCAGGACAGTGGAAAGTGCCCCTTTGTCTGCAGCCACAAGCATTTGTCAGTCTTTCCCCGAAGTACACCCCTGAAGATAACTAGTTATCACACATAACTGGTTTGGATTCTTCAAAAAGCATGAATTTCCTTTTGTTTGTTGTGTTCAGGGATGGATGTCAGGATTTAAGGTTTTGTCATGTTTTGATGTATTTCTTTGTGATTAGTAAAAGGCCATAAATCAGTTTCACCTGATGCTAAAGCTTCCCACAGATTTACTGAGCGCAGACGCTGATGGTGATTGAATCTTAAATGCTGGTGTGATCGGGCCTCACAGGGGAAAAAATGACAGGTGCAAATAACCACAAAGTTTTTTAAACCAGCTGTGATCAACTTGTTTCCATTAGCAAGCAAGCATGACAACGTGATTGGCTGTTAAAGCGCTAAATGCTTTTTTAATTTTTTTTTTCTCGGATGACAAGCTGGTTGAGCATCCACATTGAGTTCTTAATAGACCACTTGATCGTGCTGCATGCGGTGTGAACAACCAGTCAGTGTCTGTGATGCTTGTGTGCTCCATAACTGTAATGTTAGCAATCTGTCATTTTGTTTCTTGTTAGCAAACTCTGCCACTGTTTACTTTTTTTTCACCATTTTATAAGTTTTCTATTTTTTTTTCCGCTCCAGGACTCATCACGAGGAAATCCTCAGCTGCACTCTCCTCAGCTCTTTTGCAACTGAGCGGTGTCCGTGTCACAGGAAACAAAATGCAAGGCCACGCATGACCCCTCCTGGTTAAGGTTTCTGTTGTTTACCGGTGGGCAAGTCAGCCACTCTATCACACATTAACCCTAGGGCCTGGCTAACGAGCTTTGGCCCTCGCTGCTCTCCAGCCTCATTAAGGAAACACTAACCGCAGCGGGACGGCGCCTGAGACTGATAATAAACTCTACCTACCTAATGCCATGCATGCAGCCAGCCCGCTAACACACACACACACACATACACACACACACACACACACCTACACACACATACACACACACACGCACACAGTCACTCTCTCTTTTGCGGCTCATTCAATTAAGACAGTGCGCGAAGGTTAAGACAAGTGTCTGGGGAGGAGGTCAGAAGGAGATAAATAAGACAATTTCCAGTCCCGGGTTCAATACCCATCAGGGGAAGTAGTGTGCAGTGAGGCAGAGGTTTTACAAGTGCCCGATGGTGCCTGCATCATGTTGGCCCCTGTCTGCATTGTTAATGCATGTTCCTCATGTTATGATGTAGAGCTGAGACGTGCTATGCACCGTTATGCTATTAATTGAACCCACAACCTCGTCTTCCCTGCAAAACAAGCAGCTGTGCAGTTCTTGTATCTGTAGTCTTTATCTGCAGAACAATCACTATCTGTTACAACCTCTGAGGTGCAGAAAATCCAGATGCAGCAAAAACTGACAAATTGTACTCAAATACATTGTAGTTGATACATAATAATTTTCTGTAATTTCTCCTGAAACAGTGTTTTGGTTGTCTGTTTTTTTGTTTTTTTTTCCTCTGACAGAGTCCTGACGAGGTCAACCTTCATGACTATTCAAATAACTGTTTTTTTTTCTTCCCCAATGTTTTTTTGGAATCTCACAACCAAACCCAGATTTTCAAACTCACAGTGAAAATAAATCGATTCACACTAGGAAATTTATTTTGTACTCTGGATGGAAATGAGGTGCCAAAGTGCTTTTAAAAGGCATCAAAATAACCGTGTTTGTTTAAAAAAAAGAAAAGTGAATAGGAGGAGGAGCCCCCTGATGCCCCCCCCCCCCCCAGGCTAAGCCCAAAATGTCTTTAAATTCTAGGCACACCCCTGCCAACAGCTGACTTATGCTGTGACTGGATTTGCCTCTTTGAATAGCTGAATTAAGGACAGTTACATTCTTAAGGTTTAAAGCAAGCAATTCATTTATTATATGTTATGATACATATGATTGTTTGTGGCCTCCTGTCATTTTGCAGAAGTGGCCCCTGTGGAAAACAAATTGAGTATCCCTGACATATTCCTGTGTTTTATGCTTTTTATGCACTTTTACTGTTTTGACTTTTGTTGTTTAAAACTTTCTATATTTCTATTTCTTTTATTTGTTTCCACCTCTGGCTTGTCTTAACTTATTTCCAGAGATATGATATGTATGGTATGTATGTATGTATGTATGTATGTATGTATGTATGTATATGTATGTATAAAAAATATACATTTAAATGTATATAAAAAAAAAATAAATAGTAAAACAACCAAACAACCAAATATATATATATATACACACACACATATACATACACACACACACACACACACACATACACACACATATATATATATATTTAATTGACCTCTTATATATCAGTTAAAATGTTTTAATATAGCACTTGACAAATTAAAGCACTTTCCCCTGCAATTAAATTATTAAATTATTGACAAATTAAAGCACTTATTGCATTATTATTATTATTATTATTATTATTATTATTATTATTATTATTATATGGGATATGGACATCTATGTGGCATGGTGATCACGTGATACGATAGTGCACGTGATATCTATCTATAGTGCTTGGATATCTACATTGGCCCCTATCTATCTATCTATCTATCTATCTGTGTTATTAACGTGTTATGCACCGTTATGTTCTTAACTGAACCCACAACCTCATCCTCCCAACACAGCAAGCAGCTCTGATTTATTTTGTCTGCCCTCTTCAGCTTGTATCTATAGTCTTTATTTACACAGCAATCACCATCTATTACAGCTTCTGTGGCTGGTCCTGGCTGTGAAAAAGGAGCTCAGTGCTCCCAGTAGCTCCGGGGCTCCTAGCAAACACCACTCCTGAGATAAGCTAAGCTATATCGACTGCAGGAGACTGACTATTCACCCAGCGCACTATGTTAATCTTTTGGACTTTTTCAGCAGAGGGGATCAAGCTAAGCGGCCTTGGAGATGTTAAAAATGAGCCTGGCATTCTAAATGGCATATACTTCAGAGGTAATGTGTTTGGTAGTTAAGGCGGCGACAGTGACTTATTCCCCCTCTGTCTTCAGCGAGCCAAGGCGTCTTCCTGCACTGCAAATGGGCCATCTGGACCGCCTGTTATAGCTCTCGTGCAATAAGACTTGACCATCATTTTTTAAAAGGGGCTTTTTTGTATTTCTATATGGAGAAAAAAAGGCGATTGGCTCATTAAGGGGATGAAAAAGTACGGGGTTATAAAACAGACCTAATGGGCAAAATTTAATGAACTTTTGGAATGGGAAAAGACAAAAAATCCTCAAAGCCGGGGCTGGGCAGCTCTGAGACAAGCAGCAAGGAAGCGGTCCTGACAGCTGTGTCTTCCTGTGCAGAAAAATTGCAGTGATTTTAGAAGTCATTTAAAATTCTGACAGCCCAGTTGTGAAATATAGATCTGTGCAGGTATTTTGGAGCTGACTTTTTGTTCCTCCCCGCTCCTCCTCCTCCTCCTCCGCTTCCCTGAAAGTCCTTTGGCGTGTTTGAAAAAGGTATTTGGTTTCACTCTGGCAGACTCCAATTGTGTGCCATCTAATATTAGTATTTGTATTAATTATCTTAAATTAACTGTCAAAGTGCTTAATTAGCATTATTAATGTTGTGTGGCGTAAGCGCTGAGTGGTGGCTGAAAAAATGAGGCAAAATACCTCAGACCCAACTTCATAGTAAGTCGTCAAAAAGGCTTAATTACGCTAATTAATAAAACTTTGTGGGGGGGGGGGGGGGGGTGCGCAGGAAAACTCATTTAACAAAGACAGAGCGAGGCATGAGGCCGAGACGCCAGCTGAAATATCTTGATCGTCGGGACTGAGAGAACTCCTCATCGGCATCTTGCTTTTTGCCAACTCGTTCATCGTCGGAGCAGGTCACACACTCAGTTGTCAGTGGGACTGTGGACCTGCCAAATCTTGCATGTGAGAGTCCTCTAAAAGACCGCTCGGAGGTCAGAGGATAGGTGTCTGCTTACTACCGTCAACTATTGCCAGGACAAAACAAAGCATCAAGAGTTCAAACATTAATCGTGCAACCTTAAATCAAATGCACCAATGAACAAAGCATTCAGTGGCTCCTTGAAGAACCCCCCACAGACAAAAAGGTGACAATGAACATCACCTACAAAAAGAAATCTACTGGAGGTATCACCCATCTGGGTTAAGACAATATCTTCATTTTCCTTTTGTGTGCTGTCTGACATTTTTATTTAACCATATATCAATATTTTAGCCATATGCCGTGTTTTCCTTAATTTCTATGCACTTTATACACTCTGTTTTTAGCCTTATTTTTTATTTAAAATGTCTGTGAGTTTCGTTTATTTATGTACTTATGTTATGCATTATGTGCATTCAATCTTTAATCCTTATTTCTTCTTCCCTTTACTAGTATTTTCAAGTGGGATTTAGCCTTGTGAAGATGCATTCCATGCTTCTATGCATATTTTATTTTTACATGCAGGTTTTATTATGTCTTTATGTCTTCTGTCTTTTTATGTGAAGCATTTGGTGAATTTTTTTTTTTCTTTTTCTTGTAAGGCACATTGTTTTGTATTTCTTGAATGAAAGGTGCTATATAAATAAAGTTTATTATTATTATTATTATTATTATTATTATTATTATTATTATTATTATTATTATTATTATTATTATTATTTATCATTATTAGGTGTGATTGTTTCTGTAATTATGTCTTTAAATGTTTGCAACAAGGCTCTAGGGATGGCGAGGTCAGCTAACTGAAATAAGCCCAATACTGGATGGATTGTCACCGTATTCATTGTCCCTTGAGGATGACCCCTAATGACTTTGATTGCATGACATGAGGCTGAAAGTTTTGTTTTCTTGTGAAATGTCTCAATAACTATTGGATTGGTTATTACAAAAAAGTTAAAGGTCCAAACATGAAGGTCCACAGAGGTGCCAGCAGAAGATATTTTGAGGTCTTTCATGTCCGCTTTCCTGTGGCTGCTAATCCCAGCAAGAAATGTATGGTTCGAAAGATGGTCTTAGAAATGTTACAATGCAATGTTCCAGTAATGTTTTTCAGCGGTCGAGGGCATTGACTGAGGGCTCGACTGCAACAATCAGATTTTTAGGAAATGTTTGACTCCATTTTTTCTGCATCGGTTTTATTTATATGAGACAGAGTAATTTCTCATTGAAGCAGTTACATGATAGTGTTTAACAGCCTATCACAGAGCCATGTTAGTGTCTCGCTCAAAAAAATTACAAAACAATTCATAATGGCTCACAGGAATTTCCGTAAACTCAATTAATAATAAAACAAATTTGTAATTTCTAATTTGTTTTAATGGCATGTAACTGTTAGCAAAATGGTATATATATACTATTATGCTAACAATATATGTATATATATATATATTTAAGTGTGTCCAATGTGACCACCTACCTGCAAAACCAATGACATTTCCATCAGCCTCAGTTGTACTTTGGTTTAGTACCAAAAATTAAAAAAAAATATTTGTTAGTATGACATTACAC
The DNA here is from genome assembly GCF_008729295.1 of Plectropomus leopardus. NCBI lineage: Eukaryota > Metazoa > Chordata > Actinopteri > Perciformes > Serranidae > Plectropomus > Plectropomus leopardus. Next base: position 3,655,308 of record NC_056471.1, on the reverse strand, counting down.
TACTTTATTGAATATATCAAAGATTTTTTGTCATTTTGTAAGAGTTTTTTTTTGTAATTCTTTATGCATTGTTTAGCAAATGGCAAACTAAGGTGCTGAATAATGTGGCAGTGCCAAAAACTGCAGTTCCTTGGATGGCCACTTGAGGCTGTTTATATTTAATAAAGACTTAAAGTCACTTTTTAACGACTGCATGCTTTTTTAAAGTCAGAAATCTGAAAAGAAATTGGAACAAGGGCATAAAACGTCAACAACAGAATGTAAAGACAATAAGAGCATGGTTAGATTAAGCTGTCAGATGCACCGATAAGCAGGTGAAAGTGGCAGCCACAGCGTAGGGAAATCATGGAACAGTTAACAAGGAAAGCAGTACAGAAAAGAGAAGTGAGAACAGAGGAGGTAAAAGCCAAAAAAAAAAAAAAAATCATGTTGAATGTCAGCTTTGCTTTTCTTAATTGCAGCTTGGTTCCATTCACCGTCTGCTGCTTGAGCCGTACAGATGCTGTTAGCTCAGCCTCGGGATAGATGACAGCTCATCAAGATGAGTGTCAGGTGTTGGAATGGAAACACGGCCAACTGAGGGGGAGGAGGTCGGGACTGACAATAAGTTTCCTTCTTCAGGGAGAAAAGATGTATATTGTCGCTTTAATAACCTCTCATATGGCCGCGTTCACTCCACATATTCCTTACCTCGCTATTGATCTCCGAGTGACCGCAGAAGCTTGCAAACCCAAATCAGTGCTGACATGGCTGCGGCTTCCCGTGCCATCCTTACATTTGTCCTCCGAGTCCAAACATCCTGACTCGGCTGTGTTTGCGGAGAGCCGGCGATTAAATATTCATGTTGAGTTGCATAACAGCCGGATCTCACAGTTGCACAGCAGGGCCATTTATCTGGCCGAGGCCGAGACAAGAGCCGGAATGACATCCTCCCCCCGACTGGGACCCCCACAGGGTCTGATGAGCTGGGGGGCGGTTACACGCAGTGCTGTGGCAAGTTTACCAAAAAGCCAGTATGAGGGGAACATTAGAATCTTATGGAAATCAGGGCAAACTTTGGAGTCATTTGCAAGCGAAAGACTCAAGAAGCTGAAAAAAAGACCTAAAATCAGAGCAGAGTGACTCACTCAGACGCTGCAGTTTCTCACTAACATCCCGTTCAGAGATGAGCAGCTGAAACGTCACATAACATTAATGCAGTAATTTTTCCCAGACGAGGATAAAAACAGTTGACAGCCTATATTAATTAGCCCCATCTTAAATCCCGCCCCTTTCGCTCAATGCTTCAATAACAGTTGAGCAAGCTTGGACCACAGCAGCTATGTGCTTGGCTTCTCTGTGTTGAAAAAAAAAAGGAAATTTTGAAGATGATTATGAAGGCTAAGGTTAATAAATGCCAAAGAACTCTGTGCTCCCTGGCCAAGAATGAGACAGCTGAGGTCACAGTGACCTTGATGACCAAAATCTGCTCAGTTCATCTTTGAGTCCAAGTAGACATTTGTGCCAAATTTGAAGAAATTCCCTCAAGGTGTTCGACAGCCGGGGAGGTACCTCCAGCATAGAGAAGCAGGGGAGCAAATGTGTCAGAGCAGCCTGGTCTAAAGTCATCAAATATAGCTGCTCTGTCAGCGAACCTTAGCATCAGATACCAACAATGGAGGCTCCCTCTCTTGTGGTTTAATAGACACCAGGCAGCAGCTGTTTCTGAAGCAGCCGGCAACAAACTTTGTTCAAACAACAAGAAAGTCCAGCCTGGTCTCACTCCGAACTCGTCAAATAGCACCGCTCTGTCATTGCTTTCTGTGTACAAGCGTGATGTCTCAAGCTACATCCGTGTCCAACTGGAACGCGGCTGGACAGCGTCAGATGAGAACGTGCTTGGACAGAACGTGCTTGGACAGAACGTGGCGTTGTTATCAAGTGCTGGGGGACAGTTGGATGCAACCAGTTGCATGCACATGAAATGCTGTCAGATAATAACACATTTTGTGTGCAAAGCAGTGTGAGTGTGATGAATATGTCAAAAAAATCTATGCTGGTTTGAAACAAAAATGAATTTTGAAAAAAAAAAAAAAGAATATTTGATATTTATGATTAGGACTGATGCTGGTTAAAAAGTTAACTCAATGAAAGTAGAAAATCATATATATATATATATATGTGTGTGTGTGTGTGTGTGTGTGTATCTCTCTAGCCTGATTTTAAAAAGCACATTTTGTGCGCAGAGCGGTATGAGTGAGAAAAAAATGTGACACTGCACAAAAAATAATAATCTAAAAAACTCAAAGTTGCTGCTTATTATTGACATATCTCAGGCTGTGATTTAAAACAAAAAAATCTACTTAGTATGCGGTATCTTGGAAAAAATTATGTTTTTCATGTAAAAACAGAGTGGCATCATTTGAAAATAAAATGAATGTATATTATTTTTTAAAGCTTGATTTTGAAAAGCATATTGTATGCAGAGTGATACAAGTGTGTCTTAAAGCGGCCCCCAAGGGTTAAAGCTGCTCCCAGCTACCCTGACAGATACTTTTCTGTCATGCTTACCTGTAACACCTCATGTGAAGGTGTGCCTGCATGCTGCTGTCTGGAGTCAGTGTTTTTGCTGTTCCATCACAGTCAATAACATTAGAGTGTAATACGAACCCTGAGAGTGATCTGATTGAATTGGCATCCCGTTTTTTTTTTTTTTTCTCCTCTGTGTGTAGCCAGCAAAAACCGAGCTGCTCTCATAATAGGTGAACCAGCGGTGAGATGTTTTGGGGTGCGGAGAGTGTTGTCTGGATATTAATTACACATTCCAAGTCTTTGAACCAACTAGGTCTCTGGGGATGGGGCCTAGTGGGAGGGATGCAGAGTCAGACGCCTGCCAAACAGACAAATCACACAGCGCCGGGCTCCGTCTCTTATTCATCCGCTCCCCGTGTTATTGTTCTTCCGCGTCTCTGGAGCTATCAGCCCATTTCTGAATTGTTAGCCGGCGCTTTTTTTTTTTGTTGTGAAATTATTTTTCATTCATTTGGATATTTGTGTCATAAAGAGCTTAAGTAGTCTGGAATTAGTGGAGGGCTGTTTGTTAAATGATCTCCGTGCCCCCAGGGGCATAGACCTAAATCTATTTGGACATGGGCTTAGAGCTTGTAAGCCTATTATTCCCATCTGATTCAAAAACACCACATGGTGCGTGCAATGGTTAAATTGATTGCGCTCACTTCTCATTCTACCTCTTTGCCCACATATCCATGCAGCCTAATACACGTACATGACAACACACACCGACCTAATATGCATGAGTGTGTACGGGGAGCTTTGCATTGTGTTGATGAGTGTTTTCATGCACACACACACACACATACACATCTACACACACTCACACATGCTGACAGCCAGTACCTGTGGCCTGCACTGACTCGCATTGTCACTCAGAGAACAGAGCCGAGTCTAAGCTGCAGATGAAAGAGCGTTGTTTGCTCTGCTGTGATTGGCTCATAGCTGCAACAATGATGGCTCTGCATTGCTGTTCTTTTTTTTCCTCATTCTTTTTTTTTTTTTTTTTTGAAATGTTGAAATGGAATCTGAATTGGAATGAATTGAAGGGAAAGAGAAAAATGCCTGTGTGAGATAACACAAATGCCGAGGAGCCGGGGAGGCTGTGTTGTTGTCTCGTCAGTTCCCACTGATGGACATGCTGAGGTCCGTGCAGCTGATGAGCCGCCCGCCTTCAGACGCCAGATTCATGGAATTCAATAGGGAAGACTCTTGGAGAATTGGCTGCAAAAAAAAAAAAAAAAAAAAAAAAAAAAGGACAGGAAATCAAGAGAAATTGAATCCCTTGAAGCTGGGATTGTGGGGTAAAATGGAAAAGGAAGCTCAAAGATGAGCTGCCTATGAAGCTGGGAATAACCAGTTACTGAGCCCAACGCTGGTGGAGTGAAACACAGCGGAAATATCATTTTAGCCTTATAAGTAATCTGATGAAAACGCCTTTTTAACAGTTTGTGTTTATATGCTTGTGGATGCATTTTTCTGTTCAAGTATGAAAACTATCCTGACTGCCTGCTTTCACTTCAGCTATAAGTTTACAGGAGCTTCTGAACAGAGCTGGCTGAGGCACTTTATACTTCAAACTTCTACTTCACTTCCAGGCAATTCCTCTCCATTATTGCTCTCATAACACGCCTTTGTCACCTTTGGTTGGAAAAAATGGCTGCAATGGTGGCTGCAATAGAAATAAACCTGCTAATGATTTGAACATCCATCACCATGCTTCTTGGAATGTTATCACCAGAGTCGAAGAACATCACTCAATGGAAATGCTATCATCTTGCGATTGTGTTTTATCAACATTTCAAGGATGCCCTAAGTTTTGTGCAAATCTGTAATGGAGTTCATCTTATCATTACTTAAAGCCTTCAACATACTGTATCTGAGGTGCGGTATATTGCCTCACCGTAACTGCATCCAAAACACTCCAGCTCCCAAAGGCTCCAGCAGCTCAGTCCACTGTACGTTACAGATGATGCATCAGACCGCGCAGGAAAACCTCATCCGTCTGAGCAGTTCAGAAACATCTTGAACTGTGCTGGCATTACACCTGACAAATGACCGCTCTTCAAAGTGCAGTTTGTTTAGGTGGAGCTGGATGATTCATGCTCCTGCAGCTCTCTCTATCATCAGATGTATTTACTGGCGAGAGGTAAGGAAAACCCCCCTCAGACATGATTACTCTGTTAGATCTCATCAGTCTCACATACTCACTACATCACACAACTCACTCCACAATTTACTTTTTATAGTTCTATAGTTTTATAGTTCTTTTATAGCTCTTCTTCCTTTACCTCATATACCTTCTTTAGTGACTTCCTGCATTTTCCAGAACGCCTTTTGACGATCCCCAGAGAATGCACGTGTTGCTTTCAAACCATTTAAATATTTCTATGTACAGTTAAAAAGATTTGCATACAACCTGGTGAAAGGGGAAATTGTGCGATCAGTGTGAAGTAGTGCAAACTGTCTTGTCTACATTTGGCTATTAAAGAAGCAGACAGCACTCAGAAATGAAAAGTGCATCACCAAAAGACCGTTTGGGACCACAAATTATCAAGACTGACACAGTAACTCCCACAACTGTCGGCATAAACACCTAAGAAAATACTACATAAGACCACAACCATCAAGTTCTTAGGAAGGCAGGGTGCCAATACGAGTCACATTTAACAGACGAGAGAGTCACGTTAAAGAAATATAGTTCTTCACTGGGAAACAGTGACATACACATATATAATAAGGGCATCATCTTCTATGTGCACATTTTTGACCACATATGTGTCAACATCTGGTTTAACATGTTCTCATCCCAAATTGTCACGTGGTGCTGCTCTCTCAGTGACCTTTTTCTCTTCTTCACATTGTAAGGGACAATCACGATGAGATGCATCATGCCAGGCACGACCACTCCAAAAATGCCTTGGAAGCGCAGCTGGGAAAACAGCTGAGAGTGGCTGTGTGACTTCGCGTCTTGAGTGTGGCTGGATGAGGCTGATGAGTTTGGCCAGTCACAAATCAGTTCACAATGGATTGGTGAAGACTGGAAAGGAAGGACAGGCTTAGATCAGGTAGCTGGCAATCAGAGTAGATGATCAGCAGGTGTGTGAGAAGCAGCAGGTGTGTGAGAAGTTCGGCAAGAGAGCATAATTTCGGTTAGCCACGCCCAGTGTGAGACACACACACACACACACACACACACACACACACACAGGGAAACAAAGTGGGGACAAATATTCAACAACAAGGGAAGGGACAACACTGGAGGAACAAGGGGAAATAGACTTAATTGAAGTACTCCCACACAAAATTTGGTTGTTTGTGAGACCCACCCATCTCTCCACCTAACCGCCCAATTACCACACTCACACAGTTTATATTACGTTGTTACCGCCAGTGTTATTACCTGACACTGACCCTCATCGTTTCATGCACATGTGACTGGTTCCGTCTGTCTGCATTCTCAAGTTACAGCGCCTGTGTGCATTGCATTTGGACGCACCCAGTGCCGTCCGGCTGTCTGCCAGCTAACAACACCACCGGTTCTTACTGAGCGCATTCTCATCTGAGGCTGTCCAGCCGCATTCTCTTTGGACACGGGAGGTTGCTTTTGGCATTACGTTTGTATGCCCAAAATACTGACAGAGTGGACAAATTTGAATTTGGAGTGGGAACGGGCTGGGTGGTCACATATGTTCTTATGTATGCCCATGACACATGGGCTCATATGTGACCTCATCTGGACATAGGTTTCACATGGAAATTTACATGACTTTACACAAAAACACTATGAATGTGTTCAGAAATCAACACAAGTTTTACATATTTCACGTGATCACATGTGACCATATAAGTTTTTGCACATGAGAAATCACTGTAGTTTTTCTGTGAGGGCAGGTAGCGAACATAGAAGTATAAGTTGAATGATTTTTTTTTTTCTCAAGGTTCCTGGTTTTTATCGAAGATTTTTTTTTTTTTGGAAGGACAGTGTAAGCGTAAAAGAGAGAGCGAGGGTATGACATGCAGCAAAGGGCCACAAGCTGGAAGTGAACCCATGGCTGCTGCAGCAAGGACATTGTCTTTTGTACATAAGGGCACCCACTCTATCCACTAAACTACAAGGCACCACAAAAACATTTTTTTTCTATTTATTTCATTACCGTCATTATTGTATTCCTACAGCAAACATGATTTTACAGATTTTAACATTTTAACAATGATGTTACACTTCCTTTCCTCTTGCAGGAGATCCATGTTTCGCTTAAGAACATTGGGAAAGATCCAAACAGTGGTTTAAAACAATGTACAAAAACCACATTACAGACCTCATCTGCACACTCACTGAAAGTGACATTGAATAGAAAAAAAACAAACATTATCGACAAGGCACCGCCATCATCCCTTGCATTGCCGCAGCCTGCCAGCCAGCATCGCACCGAACCCAAACCTTCAAAGGGAGCTGCAGTAACCCAATTCCAAAGCCGCCTCTGAAGCAGACAGACTTCTGGGTGTGAGGCCAGACTGTGCAATAATGTGCAATAATGATTGATTTTGCTGATTAGGATTAAAATATCCCCACTGACACACTTTTAGTTTTCTTTTTAAACTGTGAATTGTTGGAAACTGCACAACACAAGCTGGCAAAATTAGACAACTAACTCTCTGAAGTCCCCACCTTATAGCACGGCATTAACATGGCAGGCTTATTTACAATATACATAATGTAAAATAATGCAAACTATATATTAATCCTGGAGAATGAAAAAAAAAATCCCTGATGAATTATAAAAATGAAAATAATCACTTCCTAGAGCACCATTATACCTACTTTTCATAAATGTGTTTTTCTTGTTTATTTGCTTTTTTTTGGGATGAGGACAAAACTGTATTTTTTTGCAAATATTGCACTAAATAAAAATATATTTATATAAATGTTGCAAAGCAGAGCAGAGTGTGCTGCTCTCTGGTTCTGTCCAGACACGCGCTCTGAAATCCCACAGACTCCCTTCACTTTTTTACCAGCAGCTGGAGGGCAAGACACAGGAACTTCTTGGGTTTTAAGGAGCTGCAGTGTTTATTCATGGACAAACTGTAAACCGTGTTTGGCTTATTACTCGAAAATAAATTATTAGTAATTACTTGTCATTCTTTTCAAAAGAAATGCTATTTCTCCCTGCCAAAATGAACTTGTTTCACTTCTCATTACAATACTTTTCATTACACCCAACAAAACTGGTAATTGCATGATGCAATTTGCATCCTTTCTCCTTGAAATTCAGACTACTCATGCACTTCCTTGTGAATGTCCAGGCCATTCTTATTCAAAACTCAGACCACCTTTTGTGTATGCATGAACACCACTGGACAAGGTCAGGTGAGGATGCCGCTGGAAAGAACCAGTCGCGGTGTTATAATTATTATAATTATTATAAGCCGCTGGACGGCGTCAGGTTGAAAAGCTGCCAGTAATGATGTAATAGATGAGTAAATGAGTGCGCCTGTAGAGCAGGTGGAAGGCAAGGTGGATGGGTCCAACAAACCATCGACTTTTATGTGGGAGTTTGATGTTTGCTTCACATCAGAATGTGTTGGGTTTTTTTCTACACCTTACCATTTGCCTCCTTTCCCTAATCCTAACCATCCTAACCAACTGACACCATGTTCTGATATTAGTTGCCATGTGCTTTTGTTGCAGAAACATAACCATGTACAGCGTAATCCCACTATGTGCATTTGATGACATCACAGTAGCCCCATCCTGGAACATAAAGAGCTGAAAAGTCAACTACTACAACTACTAAAGTCAACTGCAAGGCTAAATGTAAAGGCTTGGGATGAGAGCGTGTTGGACTAAGGTAATGGTAATCTCTTGTAAATGCTGCTAAAACTGGATTGCTAATTGATTGATTGATTATTTTTTTACCTTGTCTTCTGTCGCCTGTGACTAGTAATTTACCAAAGATGTGTATGAAAGATATAGAGTCAACTGTGGAGATGGACAACAATTCATCCACCAAATATGTTCTGCAATTATCCAAAATCCAATGAAAAAAAAACATTTTGAGGAGGGAACCAGGGTGATGCTAACTTCCGCATCATCCTACAGGTGTGGGCCTTACTAATGCTTGTGCCTCTTCTTATGTGAAGTTAGATTTAGCAACGTCATCTGAGAGAAACTCTGAAATGCACTGCAGGACAAAAACTCTACCTCTGTTTCCATTGGTGCACCACCAGTTGTCCCCGGCACAGGACACTTCTGTGCTGCTATTTTTACCGGCTGGCCATGCTCGACTCTTGGCTGCGCCATCCTCTTCCTCCTCCATACTCTGTAATCCCTCCGCATTGCAGTCTTGCTCATATAAGTGGGACTGAATGTCCATTTCCAGCTTTACACTATTAAAATTGATTTTTTTTTTTTTTGCACATTTTTAATTAGACATTGTTAATTTGCACATATTACCCACATTGTTATGACACAAAGCTGGCTGAAATTCGTCAAACTTCCCCTGTCATGATTCAGTCCACGTTATGAAACCGTCACATGAGCACTAATGCAATCAGCAGTCTTCCTGTTTACCACGAATGCCAACTCCGGCACGTTGCTCCTCTCTGCCTCGTAATGACCCACCTCTGCTGTGTGACTCATGCGTGGTGTTTAATTACCACAAGGGCTGAATCACTTAGCTTCCACTGACTCATTTATTGACACTATCAATTCTGCATTTACAAGTACGCAGCTGAATACCGAGGAGCCTCTGCTCTGAGGACAGCGTTTCCTCTGTGTTTTAATTCAGTGTGTCGGCTTGATGTTCATTTTGAGTTTCTTTGAAGTCTTTTTTTTCCATGTCCCATGTGTTTTAAATAAAATATTAAAAGTAGCATGAAGAGTATTAAATCTCTCACAGAAGGAAGTCAGTCCTAACAGGACAAATTTTGAAAATTGTGCATTTTTGGTCCAACTTTAAGGCTGGGGAATAAAGGCCTGAAATTACTCCCCTCCAAGCTGTGGTTCAGTAGTTAACAGGAGGTCAAGTTGAAAGTTAGTAACAGTAACATCACAGTATAACTCTGTGCGTTCCAATACCCATACTATACTGTGTGGACAAAAAAAAAGAAAAAAAGATTTAGTATGACTTAATACATAGTTTGTCAAATGCAAAAATACCAGGATGTTCTACTACTATGCAAGCCAGCATGCAAACACTTTTGGCATCACTCATACTCATGGGTAGCACCTTTTGGCTAACTTGACATAATGTGTGATTGTTGATCTGAGATCTGGCAAACTTACCCTTCACTAGTCAAGTTCAAATTTCATCTGACAGGCAATTTACCAATTTGGCAGATGTTCCAATGAATCCATATTACTGTGATGTTATTCATGGTCTATATGTCTGTCAGATTCTGACAGCTGAATGGACTGTTGTGCATGTGATGACTTACACAATGAAATTATGTCTTCATATTTTGGCGGGTACAACTGTTTGACTGAGAAGCAACACAATCAGTTTTGATCAGCAAGACATAGTTAATTGGTAACTGTACAAACTGTTGACAATTGTAGTCACTCATTTGCAAAGATGTACTAAGGCATTCACAATTTGTTGGATGAATGTGAACATGTTCCCAGTGGTTTGTAGGTTTGCAGGTTGTTTTGAGAATATTCATTCCCATTTGAGAAATGAGCCAAAGTAATTTAGAAAAAAAACAAAAAGTAAAAGTTAAACATGGTAAAGTAACAACTGAAGAGCTCTCCTGGTTGACCTCCATCTCTGTTGAGTTCAACAAAGAGCAATTTGTTGTATCTCCATGGTAACGGATATATGAAGAAGAGAGTCAGAGCTCAGAGTGCAGTGTTGAAAAGAAGTATGACTCGACTGTGTGCATACTGCGTGCAACAGGTCATACTCTGCAAGAAAAAGAATGCAAAAGTTAAAGTAAAAAAAAAGTATGTGATTTGGAACGCACCAAGAGTCATCCTAACTAGCAGGGAACGCTCCCACAATATAATAAACCTAATATTACCTACAAGATGCAATAATATTTTGAAGTTAACATTTTAACTTAATGTTTTAAAAGCGCTTTAAGGAAGTTTATAATGTCAAATAATGTTCCAGTAGGAATAAACTCTAACTATGGTGTAACACTCTGAGGATGTTTTGGTGACGTTGAGAGGCAACAGATCATAGAATGTTCTATTATAAAACATTGTCACGTGAGAACAAAGGAAGAACATTTCCAAAGAAACTTTTGGAAAATGTTTTCAGGATGTTTACACAACTTTTTTTGTTTATTTTTTTTTAATTTACATTTTGCTACAACATAACACATAATAGAATGTTCTTTTATAAAACATTTCCACAATTTTACATGATAATAACAGAAGACTGTGCACTTTATCCTATTGATAATAATGTGTTAAATGTTTTTGATTGAGTTTACAGCTAAAATATAGCACTTTACTGTGAATCACAAGCCCAGCTAGGAAGTTTGGTTCTAAAAAATGTTCTGAGAACACAATGCAATGTTTAGTAGCAAGCTTTCTTCTAGTTGCCAGTGATCCTCTTTAGGACAGGATAATGTTCTTTAAAAACATCCTAAAAATGTCTGGTGATGACCCTCTTAAAATGTTTTTGATAATACCAGCCTCCATCAATCCTTTTTTTTTTCACAGAGGATATTTGGAGGAAAAGCACATGTGTAAATAATGAAATGAATGACCGCTGAATTCCATTTAGCTGCTTTGAGTCCAGGGTCCTTGTGTCCTGCAGAGCCATCATTAGTGTCATTAGTGACACCTGTGACAAGTCAGACTGTTTGCTGTGAAAAAGGCTCACTGTGTTTCTCCCTGTGGACTAAGCCACATGCAGCTTATGCTACAAAAAAGGTACAATGGAACTCACTGCAGAAATCAGCAGTAAACCTACTCGAAAATAACATTACGTGAACATCAAAGACATTTTTAGAGGGTTATCACTCAACATTTTTAGAAAGTGTTTAGAGATCATTGCACTCCATTCAGACAAGAGTTCTGTGAACTAAAAGAAAACTGTAAACATTACTGGAACATTGCATTTTTAACATCCTAACAATATTTTAAGAACCAAACATTTCTTGCCTGGATCCTTCTTGCAGAAATCCAGTGTTAGAAAGCTTCATAAACAACCTGAAGTCCTACTCTGAGGTAGGACTAGTTGTTTTTAATCCTCGGTAGGATTGGATTTTAGTAATCGGTTGTATGCGGATCTGGTTTCTGCTGATTTGTTAAGCCCTGGATTTCACAAGCTGAAATTAGTTGGTCTTGCATTTAAGATGTAAATACTAAAAGTGTTGCTGGAGGCTTTTGACCTTTTATTCTTCTCATCTTGGAAGCAGGTGAAGTCTGCTTCTTTAGCTCTGAATTTCTCAAGCTACAGATTTGTTAAGGTCCAACTAGAATCAAGCAAGTCCTCACTTTCTTTCTACAATTTATCAATATGTTCCATCGTTAAAAGAACATAAAGGTCTTTATAGAAACATAAAAACACTCCTTTTTGTCTCAGGCGTATGTTATTGTAGGAAACCCAAGACAAAATCTGACAGAACCTGTTGTGTTAAGTGTCCCTAATGACCTTTTTATGCTCTGTTTTTACTAACTGATTGTTTGCAGTCTATTGTGCTGGCTTCTGTGTTGGTGGGCTGAAGTCAAATTCCCACCCTGGTGGACAATAAAGATATACTCTAATTCTAATTCTAATTCTAATAAGCAAGCACGCACTGTAGCAACATGTCACAGGCAGATTGTGTGTTGTAAAGCCCACACTAACATCTGACCAGACAAGACATCTGCAGGTAGATTCACATGCTCTTGTGCTGCAGCTGAGCAATTAGTTACCTTGCCTTCTAACTGACATTAGCAGTGCATTCTTCCTTGGCAGAGTGCTTACAGTGACCCAGCACTCACTAGGATGCTAACTCTACATTTATTCATTTTACTCTGGTGTATCGTGACACTTTCTAGAGCACCAGAAATACTCACAAGCTGCCAGTACTCTGAAACTGCCAGAACGCAGCCAGACACAGCAGGTTGAAACACTGGCGGTTACAACGAAAGGTGGATGAGTCGCCAAACTTTCATGTTGGAGTATGGTTTTCGATATCTGAATGATTTTTCTCCACCTTACCATGTGCCCCCTTTCCCTAACCCTAACCATCCCTGCCAGCATGTGCTTTTATTGGCATCCCATGATGGTTGCCATGTGCTGTTGTTGCTTAAACATAACCACTTGCAGTGTAATCCCAACATGTGCATTTGTTGACATATGGTAGCGGCATATCGGAGCGTAAATAGCAGATGCAAAAGGATTCCTAAAATGTAGTATGTAGATGTGGAAGTCCACTGACAAAGAAGCACCATGTGATGATTTCGGATAAGAACGTGTTGGTTCCACCAGTGTGTGAATAGGTGCATGTAACAAGTAGAGTGCTTTGAGTGGTTGAACAACTACAGCGCTGTAGACGTGTAATTCCATCACTAGGTCCACATGTATAGTATATCCAGATATAGCCTAAACCATATAAACATAGCGCTCAGCCCAATAAACAAATATGAGCTTGCTCATTGGGAATGGGACTCCTCAGTACAGAAAGACAAACCTATTCTCATGCTTACCTCATTCAATATGTCAGTGCTTTTGGCGTACAAGTGTTACATCAAAAGCTACCTTTTATGTCCACCTGGAACGTGGCTGGACAGAACTGGTAGCGTTGTCATTATGTGCCTGTGGATGGCTGAACAGTACGAGGCGCATACAAATGCAAAGCACATTGGTGGTGTCTCTTGAGAATGCCACCAGACAGAACCAGTCACTTATCCATGAAATGTTGAACGGGCGGCATAATTTTGCTCATGTTGTGTAAATATAAGGACGTCTTGCGTCATCCCACCATGTGCATTTGTTGACATCACGGTAACAGCATACCAAAGCATAAACAGCTGACGCAGAAAGGATACCTAAAACGTGACAGCTAGACAGGAAAGGTCACTGACAGAGTAGCACCACTGTACTTCCGGTTTGCCTTGATTGTGGTCTTGGTTTTGCTGTTGCTGTGGTCCTGTCTGAAGCAGTGCCTGTGTTGTGGGTCCTGGTTGTGCCGATGCTATGATCCTGCCTGATGCGACCTTCTACTGCCATTATTATGAGCCACGCCTCCGCTATCAATATATGCATGGGACTCTTATCAACACACACAATATTTGCATGTAACAACACATGCTATCATAGAGGGAATTTAGTCATTTTACACCTATCACTATTGTAATATGACATGCTATTATTACCGTTATTGCTGTGCATCTCTCTCTCTCTCTCCCTCTTTCTACCCATCTCTACCCCTCTCTCCCCTTCTCTCTTTCTCTTTCTTTACTCCCATTATTGTTATTGTTATTTACATCTGTCTGTCCTGGAAAATGGATCTCTCCTCAGCTGCTTTTCCTGAGGTTTCTTCCATTATTTTCCCCCATTACACAGGTTGTTTGGGAAGTTTTTCCTTAGTTGATGTGAGGGTCTAAGGGCAGAGGGATGTCATATGCTGTAAAGCTCCTAGGGCAAATTGCATTTTGTTATAATGGGCTTTATAAATAAAATTGACTTGACAAGCTGGAATGAAAATGTGTTGGACAGAGTGACAGAAAACAGGTCATACCTAGTTCTTCATTTAGGCCACGGATTTAAAGCATTTAAAAGGTAGTACATGTGCATGGGAGTAAACTTTTATCCACATTTTTTTTCTTGGTTAAGATTAGAACATGCAGCGCAATTTCCACTTTCATTGTCAAGGTAAAAAAGTAAAAATTAAAAGTTTTCATTTTCAAGTAGTTGCAACAAGTTTCAAGATTAATAATTAGGATATGAAGTTCCAGCATTCAAAAGCAATAAATGGTTGTCAGAGATCTTAATTAAATCTTTTAGTTCTGGTTATTTATAACTTTCATACCTTGCAAATATTAAAAGCAAAACCTAATTATACAACTGAGATTCTATAAGCCGATTTGATAATGCTCTTGAACTCCCACCCTGGTGTTTCAGCCTGTTTCCTGGGAGTGTTTCAGAGACACCTGATAACAGGCCCAGGCCTTTGTGTCCTGCATTAGATGTTTTCTTGTTAGTTGTACATTGTATAACTGTTAGATAATTGTTGGCAGTATGTTGCCGGTCTGTTGTCTGGGCCCAGTATCTGCCTTCATTCATTGCTGAGCACCAAGTGCCAAATATACCATGTGTTGGGCGTTGCAGCCGTGCCATGTTCCAACTCACAGATGACCAATGATAATCCACTGGTTTACACACGGTACAAACACAATCTGCACAGCTCATCTGTCACCCCCTTTTTGTCACACTGGGATTGCCAGTGTTCAGGCTGTGATGTTCTGAGGGTCTAGTCTCCTTAAAGCTTGAATATATTATTAGCAGGGTTTCATTTTAGGCTCGGCAAACAGTGTTTGAAGTCTGTTACTGATGTCTTCCAATGCAGGTCACAAATAACAAAAATACCAGCCCATTCTCACTCCAAATGAATCAATAGCGCCGCTCTGTCAGTGCTTTCAGCATACGAGTATGACGCCAAAGCCACCTTCTGTATTCTGGTGGATGGCGTCAGATGAAAAAACACACTGGTGGCATTGTTATTGTATGCTGGTGGATGGCTGGAAGGCACTAAGCACATTCACATGAAACGTGCACGAGCAATGTCATTTAAGAATGCAGCCAGACGAACCTGGTCATATGCGCATGAAACACTGAAGGACAGCGTCAGGTAATAGCAGTCCCAGTAACCACGTAATATAAATCCGTCATCCCACCACGTGCATTTGTTGACCTTACAGTAACAGCACCCTCATTTTTTCCACACTGCTATGTAACTCCTTCGCTTTATCCTAGCCATCCGTGCCAACATGTGCATTTGATGACATTTAGGCATCGGTTGCTATGTGCCATTGTTGCCTAACATAACCATGTCCAGTGTAATCCCACCATGTGCATTTGTTGACATCATGGTAGCGGCATCCAAGAACATAACGAGATGCAGAACAATACCTGGAGCGTGATACGTAGACACTGCCGTCCACTACAAAGTGGCAACGTGTGACAAATTGGGATGAAAAAAATTAAGCAAAATTGTCAGGGCGAATGGTCTCAGCCATGGTACTGCATTTCAAAGATCCAGGGACACTAAATATCTCTGATGACTGAAGCAAAGTCTGCACTACATCACAGAGCAGATATTCAGCTTTGACAAAATACATGTGAGCATATACAAGCTGAAATGATGTTCACAGTGGGGTGTGTCCAGACAGATTCCAGTAGCCTTCAACCCCCACTCTGCCCCACCTGCACTTCACTATGATGGATTACTAATTCAAGTAACATTCCTGTGTCAGCAAGATGATTTATATGCTATGGAAATCTGGTTGACCATGATGTAAGGCAAATGTGTTTTCAGTAAAAAAAAAAAGGCTTCACTTTTCACAAATAGCGGTTTTGTCCTTTAAAGTCTGACTGGAATCATGAAAGTCGCAGCCAAGTGATTTTCATCATTAGCGTTGATAATTTTTTGCATTCAAATGGAGAAAAGAGGTCTCTGGATGCAAGTCAGAAATGTTCCAGTGATAGCTGAGCTACCAGAGGCAGAGACATCATGTGGCACATAAACTGTATCTTACAAGCTCAACACAGACAGAATTTTGTTTGCAGTGGTAATCGAGAAACAAGGACACCACTGTTTAGCATCTAAATTGAGCAATGCTGACATTTGCAGGTGAGTTTTGAAGAGCAGCTTCACATGTGAGTTGTTGTTGTTCAAAGTACTGTGTAGTGGTCCCTCAAGTGTCTCAGGCTCTTGTCTAATTCTTGTTACTGTCATCCAACATTCATGTTACTGCTTTATCCAGAAATGTTTCAAATCAAATTATTTAATTACCTTAATACAAAGACATTTTTTGTCTTTATAAGCCAACAGAAATTCCTTAATGTTCTGAAAGAAAGTTTTTTTTTTTTCCCTCATGAGTGCACATGACATGATTTACAGAGCACAGCCCTCATTACAGAAAAAAACCCTAATCTCATGGCTGTGTCCTATCCTATTTTAGACCTTATTTGTTGTTGTTGTTTTAGCGATTTGCCTTCATTGAATACATGCAGGCAACTAAATATGTAAATTAGATTCTTCAATCTGCAGTCTTTCTGTCCTACCTATATGTTTGACGAGCATGTACCAGTATGCTACTCACAACTCTCACGTTTCACTGTCCAGCTAGTTTGCTAATGTGGGAAAAACAAACAAACAAACAAACATAAATAAATAAACATGGACATTCAGTTTAAGCTGCAAAGTGTTATGAGTGTCATCATTTTTATTATTATTAATAATAAAAGTTAATTCATATTATTATACGGCTGGAGTGGCCTTTTAATTATTATCTTTCAGTGTTCATGTTATCCTCCTTCTTCAGCTGCTATTTAAAATTTAGGCAGTTATTTTAAATTTAGAAAAGGGTCTATGCCATCCTAACAAAGCATTTCTTACTAGGGTAATCCCTTAGTTTAAATGGTTCTGTAATAACTACATTCCTGTCCTCAAATAATATATGTATGTATGTATATATGTATATATGTCACAGTATTTCTGATTTAGGAAGTCTATGTGATGAGGCCCCCAGATCTGTGTATTGTGGGAGAGACCAAAGAATGAAATGTAGCAACCAGTGTTTTTGGAAGTTGGCCCAAATTAGGGACTTAACATGAGGATATTCTCAACTGATTCTCATTCCAGCTCATCACAAAGTGCCTTCTGCGTCTACATATGACATTGTAGGTTTCCTTCTGCGTCAGCTTTTTATGCTCTGGGATTCCATTACCTCGATGTCAACAAATGCACATGGTGGGATGACACAGCACGTCCTTATGTTTATGCAACATGAGCACATAGCAGCCAACGATGGTTAGGATGAGGCAGTAAGGATTCATCAAAAAAGCTCACAGATGATGTGGTTTACATACGAGGACCACGTTGCATGTGGACGGGCCTGATGTCAGCTGGTGTATAATTACAACGCCACCAGTATTGTCCGATTGCATCTGATGGCGTCCGGCCATGTTCCATGTGGACACGGAAAGTGGCTTATGGCGTCACAAATGTACGCCGACAGCAGTGACGGAGCGGACATATTTCCAGTTTGGAGAGAGAATGGGCTGATATTCTCTACCCCTCCTGCAGGCACATCATTCTTTTTTCATTCCCCAACTTTTTAAAAGTACAAAACCCAACTACAAGAGAAACCCTTTTACAAACCCATTAGTGTCATTATTTTGCATTATCTTTGGTTTTATTCTGCATTACTTTAAACTAATGCTAAATAGAATGCAAAGCAGTCACAGAGTGTTTCCTCTAAGCGTCCCAGCTCTCTGTGATTTCCTGTAAAGACAGACTGCTGTCACATCACAGACGCTGTCTTTAAAACATTCAGCAGCCTTTGTTGTAAACAAAGCTACTGTTTGGCTGAAAAGAGCAGACACAACCTTTGAGTAGCTTTCCAACTCTTCAGGTTTGATGGGTGTGATTTCCCTACAATCACAACATCTCTGTTGGAGCCAGTCAGCCTTCAGGCGCTTTTAGACAATTCAGAGAGTTCACGTCTTTCTGCTCTCGCCGTATAAAAGAGCATCAGCCACTCCTGCCGTAATCAATTCCAACTCGTACGGCTGCTTTCATCACAAAAAAGATTCCATTTATCATAGGCCAGGTCTTTCTCTCTCTCTCTTCTTTATTTCTCATGTAGGAGATCATTATGCACTTTTCTTTAACTTTTTCTTTCTTTCTTCTTCTTTTTTTTCTTTATTTGTATTTTTTTACAAACTGTGCCAAGCTTCATAAAAACCTCAGTACATCTAAAATTCTTTTCAATATCTTTTCAGTTTCCTTTTTTTGCAGGCTGTTTTAGCCATGTTTTAGGCATGTTTTAGCCAAACATGTCATATAGTGTTTTTATTATAATACACTTGTTTTTTAAAATACATTTTGGGTTTTTTAAAGCATACAGTTAGTTTACAAGCTGAGCAGTCACAGCTTTATCTTTCTCTTGTATGCTCTCCTTATAATACTCTGTAAGAGTTCCATAGTGCTTTGGCTGTGTTGACTTGGGCAGCCTCAATGTATCTTATCTGGATTAGTTCAAATATTTTTGCTAACTTTTTTTTGTATTCCACATAAACACAACACACACAACATATAACATGGAGAAAATGTTCAAAACAAATTCACATATTTATCATATTTTTGGTCTTTTAATGTCCATCTTTAACAATACCTCCCACCTTGCCGTTGCCAGTCTAAAGAAAAGAGCACAAAAAATATACAAGTATGACGAAACAGTAATATAAAGAAAAAAAATATAAACCAGAGTTAAAGACAAAAACAAACCGGAAAGGGAAACGAACTATTAAAAACAAGCAAAAAACAAAGCAAAAGCAAGGAAAAAGAAGAAAAAAGAGATAATTAAATTTCTGGCATTGCTGAATTGGCAGTGTTTTTTTTTCCAGATTAAATACACTCCATCACCTCATCGAGTTAGTAGATTTGTCTTTTTTTTTTTATATCCATCAGATCATCTGGTGTGATACCCAGTATGAACAGTGCTGCGTCTAATTAAATGCAGTTTTTAATCATCAGTACCACTTTTTAGCATGAACTGGGCAACTCTGAATGCTGGTAATTGGTATGACATGCTGGAAGTGTTAGATTTTGGTTGGATTGGACCCAAAAGCAGGGAGCAGAGTCAGGGAGCATGGTTGAATAAGCTTTATTAGCCCAAAAAAGTGGTGTGGAGACGAAGCCGAAGACAGGCAGGTGGAGTGGCACAGTGGAATTGTCTCACAGGAATCTCAGGAGTGGCGGGTAGATGCTGGTAGACTGGAGACGGGGGGGTGAATGGAGCCGAGCAGGGAGACGGCAGAAAAACTACACGTGGTAAAGGACACAAAGCGATGTTAGCACACATGCAGGAGAATACACGAGATCACAAAAAAACTTGCAAAGTGACACAAGTGAGCGCTGAGTCACCGAAGCAGTCAGAACAATCTGGCACCGGATTGACGAAGAGGCTGGGTAGAAGTAGCTTGTGGTTGATGAGGTGATTGGGCGCAGGTGTGTCTCCCTGCAGTGGCTGGTGAACACACCGACAACACACACACAAACACACACACTCACACACATACAGGGCAGGAGCATGGTGAAGGAAAAAGGAGGGGGGGGGGCAACACCAGGAAGGACACAAACAGAAAACACAGCTGTTATGATACATCTTAACAGTAAAACAGTAAGATGTTTTGGGTTTTTTTGGCTGTATGCTCACAGGTTTTCAGCGTACAGCACATATTTGTACATGGATGGATAAGGACCTCAGCAGTTTTGGAAAATGTGCTAAACTTTTATAGTGTGAAACACTATAAATTGTATATGCCTTCCTGACATAGACAGCCATAGCCTGAGGTTTTTGGTTTTCGGGTTGTCTCTCCACTCTTCCATAAATATGTACGCGTACCGTACAGACTTACATACACAAGTCCTTCCATATGTCCAATCTTGTGAACATGATATATCAGAAACACCCTGAGGGAATTTCTTCAAATTTGGCTGACACGTCCATTTAGACTTTGATGAATGATGATGATTTTCATGGTCTGTGACCGAACAAAACATTTTTTGGTTTTAACCATAACTAATGAATGCATACGCTAATTATGACAAAATTTCACAAATCGAATAAAATGAAGAGATTAAATTTCGTATCCAAAAAGTCAAAGGCCATCTTCACTGCGACACCTTTATGTTCAGCAAAAACACTTTTCTGGGCATTACTTAATGTCATAACCCACAAACACAGGAGGAGACATTTGGTCAGATACAAAATTGGTGACACTTATTATTATTATTGAAACTGTGCTGATGAGATCTTCTGTCCTACTGAGGTGAAGCTGTATAAAAAGCATCCACATTTTGAATAAAATACATTTTCATTAAATTCTTTGAAAGTCTTCACCTCGTAAACATAATTAAACCCTAACTTTATTGATAGATCTGCAAGGCAGTAATGAGATTCTATATTCTGAGATTCTGCCAAGGTCCCTATGCTTTGGGAACTGTAAACAGAAAGTTTAATTTGAGCATGAAAACGAATTATTAACCCTGGAAACCACTGTGCAACAAAATAAACTAGACTCAACATCGGCTTATTGGCCTTTAAGAAAGCTTTCAATGACATCCTCCTCGTTTTATCAAATTGAGTTAACTCAGTTGTCATGGAGATTCTCATCACATGACTTTTGTATGGAACTTCAGTCACATAATATCAGACTGTGGCATATGGTGGTATTGATTCAAAGATGGCCTCTGGTGTCAGATATGAATGTCCTCCTTGATCTTTCTCTTGACCTTTGACCTGTTCCCAGTGGATACTGTGAGATGTTTTGGTCTAGTGTTCCCAGACAGATGATAATGTCTTTTTCTGCTGTTTGTTCAGAGTCCTTACTCTGTCAGTGCTGCAATGTTCCCCTCAGCTGTCCCATAATATCAAAATGATGTCATAAACCACTGTAGTCTTCACTCAATGGAGCCCTGTCGATGTCTGTCCACTGTAGAGTCTTCAAGGTGCTGAATGATCTGTGGTAAGCGTAGCTAAAGAGTAATTTTTCATCTAATGCTGTTCACATTTTGGTGAATCAGCACTTTTAAAAGTCATGCTACATTAGCTAATAGCAGGTCCTGTTTGCACTGTAACCATGAATGTCAGCAAGATTATGAAAATGAAGGAGCTTTAAGAAAAAAAGCCCAACTCTGATGATTAAGAGGTGAGATTTGAAGTTTTAAGTAGCTCTATTTTTTTCAGCAGATTCATATACATGCTGAAATTTAATCTGCTGGTTCATAGTTTTAAAGAATATTTGTTCCAAAGGGTAATGTTGGCATAGCACAAATGACTGAACAATAGATTTTGTCACTCCAGCCACCAGAGGAAAATGTTAGCGTTGTATGATTCAACCATGAATTTGTTACACTGGTGCATTTTAAATGTATCATATCAAAGTTGTTGTGAGTACACCATTATCCAATATATTCTCATCCGAAGGTGTCAACAAGAGAATGTGGCAGCCAATGCCAACACGTCAACAAAAGCACATTGTTAGGAACAGAGAAAAACATCATGGTTTGGCTCCACATTCATACAGGAAGCAAACAGCAGGCTCCTGGATGAAAGCCTGAGGTTTGTTGGACCCATACATCAGCACTCCCACCGGCCTATGCTCCTTATTGCATTGTTACCAGCAGTGTTTCAGCCTTAGGCCATCCAGCTGCATATCATCCTGCTGCAACAGGTTCTGTCTGGCCATATTATCCGCTGGAGTTTGTGCATCATACTGCCACGCCAGCTACCATCGAGCTGATAAGTGACATATGACAACACCACAAATGGTTCCTTATGGTCGTGTTACAAACTAACACCACCTGGCAGCAAGTCATACTGCCATGAAAGATGGTATCTTAAGTCAAAATCACTGACAAAGTGGCAGTATTTGACGACTTTAGATTGAGAATGGGCTCAAAATGCAGGTTAAAATCAACAAAACCCTAAAAAAAGACCTAAAAAAGGACATATATGATGATTATGTACCGGCTGCAATTTTTCTCTTCTGACTGCTACAGATTGATGTTTTTCTATTATTTGTTGAAAAGGCAAAGTGACAATAACAGAACTGGTTTTGCACTTATATTCCTTGGAAAACAAATTTCGCACCCAAACAACTGTATTATTCAAGTCTCTTGCCAAAAACTAAATTTTCTTTTTCTTGATGTTCCATTTCAAAACATCATGATGATGTTTTATCTACCTTTGCCTAATAGTCGTTTTACTGAGCCCACCATGAAGACATCACGATGAAACTTTGTTATTTAGCTAACTAACTCTTATGCTGCCAATTTCAACACTGAATTTAACACTGTATTACTGTTCTTCACTAACTTTACTTGCTACAAAGTTTAGGTGTGCTTACCACTGCTGCTGTGAGTGGATGATGATGAAGACCGTACCTGCTGTGGCACAGCAGCAGCTGACAGAGTTTTTCTTTTAACACAAAGACAATCAAAGGTTCTGCACTTAGGTTTAATTTGATGTGCAGTTAATGTATGCAAACCAGAGATTGGATTTGAATGACGTGACTCAACTCATGATGTAATGTTATGTATAGGTCCCATGGGACTCGACAGCAGTATCTATACGTTCAAACGTAATTGATTTTTAGTGTTTTTAGAAAAAGCGTTCCTCAATAGAACCGGGTTGCCATCCCCATCCCTGCTGCAGACACAGTTCAGTCAGGACTCAAACAGAATATGAGGTTTCATAGAGTTAAGGGGGGAAGGAGGAATCCAGGCCAAGCATCTCGTATCATCAGCATATGCAACAAATTCTCTTCTTGCTTCTTGTGCCCATTTAGACTCGCTACAAACGTACTGTCAGGTTGATCGATAACAGCCGCCACAGAGCAGGCCCCTTTTGTTTCCACATGGAGAATTGCCCTAACTACCAATTTTAATATGTAAACGTCAGCAAGGATGGATTTTTAATCCAGAGCTGGCGGGGTGGTGGATCAGAGCGGAGGGAGGTCCCAGCATCAATCATGTCACAGAGTTGGAACAGAGCGGGCGTGACAAATGACCGAGCCCGCCATCAGCTTTTGGGCTCTGAATCTCCCATTACAGAATGAGAGGAGCCAGTCATTTATATACTGCAACCCAGCATGGAAGGGACAGGCCTCGCAAATACATCCCTCTTATTATGAATGTGGGTGCAGTTGGAGATTCTTCTATCAGTGCTAGTGAATTATTTTCGCCGAGCCATATCGAGCCTCCGGGATTGTGACACGCGCAGCTCAGTCTGTAACTTCCATCGGCATGCTGTGCGAGCTTGTTTGCTGAGGCCACCAATAAATGCATCAATGCTGCGTCTATTTTTAAGCTATACTGTTTCTGCTGCTACTGCAAGATAATGTCTGCTCGCTTTCAAAGGGAGGGAAGAACACAAATCTGAACAGAAAGCTCTTTCAGTATCAGGGACTGTACAGGTGGGAGGTATTTTTTGTCACAGTCTTATCAGTGTCTTCAAATACATGCTCCCTGTGTGGAGACAGAGAATGTTTCCCCAATATGAAAGGATTATACAAAGGAGGCAGACTAGACTCAGGTATTTGCTCTGATATTCAACAGCATGGCGGTTAGGACACAGTGTTGTCTGAGAGATGGATGAACAAATGCGTGTAGTCTAATGATCAGACAGATTCCAAGACGATTACCATGGAACCTGGTGGCAGTCAAAAGATTTTTTTTAAGTGAGGACCCCACTTTTTGACCACTAGTGGTGCCATGGAGCAATACTTTGAGTGGTCACAGTTTTGATGTACATGAACCCCCCCCCCGTGTAAGTGGACAGAACATGGGCCAAACTAAAAACTCAAAGTACACATCAACTAAATTTTTCCTAAACCAGTTGGGAACCAAATAGTTTGGAACCACTGATCTATAGTTGGGAAGCATAGGTCAGTGGTTACGCTGAAAGCCATTGTTCGCATCCACATGATACGCCACTAGAAGTTGTCATCTGAGAATGTGGGCAGACAGAACCGTTCACTGTATTATCATACGCCTGCAAGCAGATGGAAACTGTCACATCCCCATGATACACTGCTGGACAGCATGTTGAAATGCTGCTGGTAACAACATAATATAAGGAGCACAAAGTTCCCTATAAGGTGGGCAGGAGGGCTGGTGGATGGATCCAACAAACCCTGGACTTTCATGCATACCTTACCATTTGTGCCATCATGTGTTCATTGACGCCCTGGCATTGGTTGCCATGCACTTTTGTTGTTCAACCATAACCAAGTGCAGCACAATCCCTGATAGCAGCATCCCTGAAAGTCAACAGCAGATGCAGATGCATACCAAGAACATAATACATAGACACTCAAGTCCACTGCCAAGCGGCAACATGTGACAACTTGGCATGAGAATGCGTTTGGTGTGCTTGCGATCAATGGTGCTGCTTGAGAGTGGTTGGAAGGGAAATGTATACTACAGGGATTGCAGCACATGATGTCCTTTTCCATATGTTTTGACTTCATTTTTGATGGCCATATCCATATATTTTGGCTTCATTCTTGCACAGTGGAAGGAAGTGAAGACATGTTGTCTATCTTTACATACAGGTTGTGGTTGTAAGCTTCAGCTGAGGTTATTCACTTTTCCTCTCCTTTTACGTTACTTGTGGTGCTCCATACACCAACTGCTGTCAGTCAAATACAGATGCACTGTTCCTGTGCAGCTCTATTCATGTTTGTATTTCAATCAGGCAGCAACCTCCAAGACAATGCATCAGTGCCAAAAATGCATTCCTCTAATGGCCACTCAAGGATTGCTCTAAAACTGAGTCAGTCCTCATAGAACCCCATGTTAAAATACTCAACTTTACAGGAGGAATAAACATGTTTATGGCTTGGTACCAATGGTTCATGGAGTCATTTTTTCAGCCCTGGAGGTTACTACTTGGTCTTAAAAAGGACAGATTTAGCAGTTTAAACCAGGATAAAAATAGACAAGTTGGGGCTTCTGATGAAATCACACGATTTCTATCTGTAATCAGTGTTGCCGAGTTGTAATGGACTTGTACGTGCTTTCGTGCACTTGATGCACTCGATGTTGGCTTAAACGCTAAAGATCACTGTAGACCCTGGAGGCTGCTGTTGAGTAAACAAACTCAACTCAAGGTCCATTTTTTTAGCAGTTATATAGCTTTAAATCAAATTAGATAGCATGAATTCAGATTAATTAAATTCCCCAATGAAGCATGTGCAAATGACACATTTTCTGTTTTGAAATGATTTCCAACCCACTGTGAAGCCAATGAAAACATAAATAAGGATCTAAACTTCAGAAACAAAGATAGAAAACAAAAACAAATGGAAATCAAAGGGACAGTAAAATGGAAATCAAAGAGACAGTAAAATAAAAGAGCTGGACAATGGTAAACAAGCAATGCAAATAGTCAGTCTGAGTCTTTGCTGTCTGATCATCAATGTTTGTCCTGCTGAGGGTCTTTTGTGGACCACAACATATCACACACTGGTGGAGCCTCTCCTGGGGCCCACCAACATGCCTCATTACTTCACATCCATACTGTGCTGTACATAGATACACACGCTGATATTTTTTGAACGCGATAATATGGAGTCGACTAAACGGCCCCCTCCCGCTTCCTTTATCTCTGTGTGAAACCAAACAGAGGGCATCTATCTCCCTGTCAGACGCAAAGTTTATTTCTGAACGACGGGGGCAAAATGACTTGCGCGGGTTTCAGCTGGGTCAACGTATTGTCGTTGAAAGGAAAGTTAATGCACAAACAGCGGAGCAATTACTTGATTTTCACAGTTATATTTTATTCCTTCCCCGCGAGCTGATGTCTTTCTCTCCCTGCATTCTTAAGACCAATCAACATATGGTGGCTTGCTTTGAGAATGAGGCCAAGTGTTCTGGCAGCTAGAAAGACGCTCCGCATACGCACACATACACATACACACACACATTCGCATATGCACCCACTAACACACATAGAATACATGCACCCAGGGGCACGCACACACATTGGGGGGAAAGTCTTTGGAGGTGTTGCTGAATTGAAAGTAGAAGACCTAAAGGACAAGAAAGCCGCCGTAACCTATTTGCAAGGTAAATGTAGCCTCGTTACATGGGGAAGCATGAAAAGCAGCGCCTCTGCCGCACATCACATGAAAAGCCTCCATTGTTCTGCCACTACATGAAGACACTCTGTCTCTCCATTGTGGAAATAATAAAGTAGAGAATCCTTGTTCTGTGAGCCTTTCATTTCCACAAAAGACAAACAGTGTCTGATTCACTGTCTTATTCATCCAAGCTCGTCGCCCCGTTCCACCGACAGAGAGCGAGTAGAGAAACCCATCACCTGCTGAAATATGTGATGCAGCTTTGAACTAATCAGGTAGAGGAAATCTTTTGAATTTGCCATTATTATCATGCAATGTGCTTTTCTCAGGGTGCGCCGTGTCAGACAAATTCATACGGCAGATAGTGCCAGCGCCGCCTTGAAGAGGGATGAGAGAGATAAAGCACTTCTTTATTATTTCGACATTACGTTTGGCTTGTACAGGTAATTATCTACATTATAGGCCTGTGTTTCTGTCTGCCAGAGTGTGCCGCGGTAATAACAGGATGTCTATATGGCAAACTGAAAAGTAAGTAAGACAGTAAGACATTGGATTCTGGAGTTGAATGTTCTTTTGTTTATGTGAATAATAGGTGGAAACAGCAAGTGAAGTTTGTCAACTTTTCCATTTAGAGATAAGAACACGGACTCCAAAATGTGATTCTCCTGAATCATATACTTTGGTTCTCTTTGCTGGCACCTTTTGAGGAATTGTAAGCGACTAGTTTCAATGTAAAGGATGAAAAAATCTGAAAATGCAATGTTCATTTGAGAAATATCTTTATAGATATGTAAATGTCCTCATACAATACTTCATATGATATCCTATAAATAAGCACCCCATAGACAACGCAGCCCATTCTCCGAACTCACATAGCGCTGTTCTGTCAATGCTTTTGGTGCTGAAGGGTGATGCCTGATACCAAAAGCCAATACAAATACAGCGCATGGCAACCATCACTGGGACATCAACAATTGCACATGCTGGCATGGATGGTTAGGTTTAGGCAAAAGAGAACATGGAAGGGTGCTGAAAAAAAACAACATTGCATTCAGACAGAAGCAAACGCTGGACTCCTACATGAAAGTCTGGGGTTTGTACAACCCATCCACCGCCTCTTCTACTAGCCCTATAGGGACCTTCGTCCTCCTAATAAATTGTTACCAGCAGCGTTTAAACCGGACGCTGTGCAGACGCAACAGTTTCCATCAGGCCGCGTTCTCAACTAACACCACCTGGGTGAGTAGTATGAGGACATGGCATGAGCTGTCTGGCCATCCACTGTTGTATAGTAACAATCTGAATAGTTCTGTTCGGTCATATTCTCAGCTGACGCTGTCCAGTGGCGTATCATGCAGATGTGAAAAGTGGCTTTTAGAATCGGCATCATATACAAAATGCCCTGCCAAAGCGGACAAATTTGAAATTCTAACGGGCTGCGACTGCTCAAGACCGCTCCCTTCTATGCAGCTGTCAGCGCACTTGTCATATGATTGCAGCCTACCAAAATGCATGGATTATGCATGAATTACTGTCCCATTGTGGCATGAAATTTATACAAATTTTGGCAAGATCACCCTGATAAAATTGTTGCCCCCCCCGGCAAAAGTAATTGGAGATAGATATGTCTTTAATGGTATTATGGTACTTTTTTAAGGTAGTGTGAGGTATTGATTTCTTAATCTAGACAAGATATTGCATCCATTGCTACCAACCATAGGAGTGGGGTTAAATAGCACTCCAAAATTAGGCTCAGTTTGGTTGAGGTACCAACTGGCATGGCCATTTTAAAAAAAAAGACCCTTGAACTCTCAACTGAATGTATCTAAATGCAAATGGATACCACAAACCTTCCTTAAACATGAGAGGGCTCACTTGAAGAGTACAAAGAACAAAGACAGTAACCCCTGTCTTTGTTCAAAGATCATCTCTGGTCTCAGATCCAAATGTCCTTCTTGATCTTTCTCCAGCCATCAATTATCTCCTACTCAATAACCTTTGAGCCTTTCCCAGTGGATGCTTTGAAGCTTTTTGTTTGGTGTAACCAAATGTTCATGCTACTCTGTTGACACTTAATCAAATTTACATTTACATTATATCAAATTTAATTTACATTTACATTATAACAATCAGACCAACAACTCCAGTTGTTGATGAACATGAGATGTGGTAAAAAAAAGAAATCTAAGATGCGTACCTTGAGTTGAGATTAAATAGACAGTAAAAATAATATGTTGACGATAAAAATACCGAACCATAAAAACACCACAGAGTGCTCCTCACTCTCACTCATCAAAGAAAACATTTTATGAAATGTGTATGAATTTTTTATTCTAGCTCTTCAGAATCAAAATTCTTATTATTTTATTCTGATTTTGTTTAAGAGCACAAGCAAAGGTTTTTAAAGCTGTGAAATTTCACTTGACTTTACTTTTTAGGAGGTCAAGCAGCAAACAAATACTTAAACCTTGAACATAAATGGTAATAAAGTGTTAATGTTCGATTTACTGGTGATGCGGCTGTTTGTCCTACTTTGAGCCTAGCACTGATCAGACTCTACTGCAGCAACGTGCAATGTATTTGACGAAATAATAATAATTAAAGCTGCAAGCAGCGATGAATGGGCCCTCGCACCCATAATAACATTGGGGATACTGGCAGGATGCCTGTTGAAGCATGTTGTACCACCTCATGTGGCTACTATGTGGCAATGGAGGACACACTAATTGTACAAAATCTTGCTCTGTACCATTTGTACACCAAACCATGTAAATTTCATGTAAATTAAATGTTAATTGTTTTACAAGGTTTGTTTCCTTTTGCCAGTAGGTGTTCCAGTGAGTACAACAGGTAACTGACATGTTGACATGTTGAGGCCTGCAGTCTCATGACATGTGAAATTTGGGGCAAAGCTGTCAGTGTAAAGTGAAGTTCCAACAACTGCCTGTTCCACGGCAAATAGTGCTATGC
This sequence comes from Plectropomus leopardus, assembly GCF_008729295.1. NCBI lineage: Eukaryota > Metazoa > Chordata > Actinopteri > Perciformes > Serranidae > Plectropomus > Plectropomus leopardus. Next base: position 3,625,969 of record NC_056471.1, on the reverse strand, counting down.
AATGGCAATGGCATACAAGGAATACCTATAATCTTCACAAGGAGGCATAATGAAGATCTTAAGGCTTTCCCTACCAAGTTTGAGCTTAATGTTGTTAACCTGTAGGGTGGTGATAATCAAAGTATAAAACATGCTTTTTGCTATTGCCATTATGGTAAGTGGTAAATGCACTTGTATAGCACTTTTCTAGTCTTCCAACCACTTTCACACTATATGTCACATTCACCCATTCACACACGCATTCACACACTGATGGCAACCACACAAGGTGCCACCTGCTACTCAGTAACCAATCACATACACTCATACTCTAATGGAGCAGCATCAGGAGCAATTTTGGGTTCAGTATCTTGCCCAAGGATACTTCAACATGTTGACTGGAAAAGCCAGGGATGGAACCGCTGAGCTTCCGATTAGAGGATGATCTGCTGTACCTCTAAGCCACAGCTTCCCCAGTAGGAGGTGCTCTGACTATAACTCAATTTTGCACAGCAAATGTCTTGGCAGGCTACCAGTAGATGAGAGACATAGACTGCAGCACACAAATATAATGTCAGCACACCCAAAAACATTCCACCAGATGGTTAGTTGGACGGAACAGTAGGGGTTGGGCGATATGTTAAAATTGTCTAGTGAGTTGTCTGAAGATGGACAAATGTGTAGTGTGCTGTATTGACTTGAGAGTATTACTGAATCTCAGTGCTGCATTTGACATGGTCGACCACAACATATTTCTAGACCAACTGGAAAACCGGTTGGTACTTTTTAAGGCACACTAAACTAGTTTAAATTCTACCTAAAGCACAGGGACTTCTTTGGGTCTATAGGTAATTATACATTTGAGAGGACAACAATGACAATGAGTTCTCCAAGGCTCCATATTGGGGCCTCTTATATTGAACATCTACATGCTTATATTGGCTCGGATTCCCAGCAGCTGTGGCTCAGGAGGTAAAGTGGGTTGTAAACCAGTCGGAGAGTTGGCGGGGGTCCCCAGCTCCTCCTGTCAAAGTGTCTTCTGGTGAGATACTGAATCCCAAATTTCTCCAGATGCTGCGTCATTGGTGTGTCTGTGTGTGTGAATGGTTGCTAAGTAGGAGGTAGCACCTATGTAGTAGCCTCAGCCATCACTGTGTGAATGTTTGTGTAATTGGGTGAATGTGACATGTAATATACAAAGCCCTTTGAGTGGCACTGACACAAAAATGTTTGATAAATATACAAATGCAGCATGAATATATTTAGTGCATTAGTCACCAATACAGAAAACAAATGCACAACCCACCCAACCTAGACATCCAATACTAAATCAAAGTATATTCAGTTGATTCAGAAAAAAATCATCAAAAGGCATTACACTGTTGTTTTATCAAACATTGAATACATATATACATCAAATGGGATTCAAAGAAATATGTCTTTGTCTCTTACTATAAACCTCCATACATTATATCTATATTTTTTTTTTTCCAAAATAAGGTCCCATTATGGTGCACAGAAAGGGGAGAGACTTTGTCTCTCTATTTAAACTCTGGGGTTGAATTTCCTTTTTCCTTAAACTATTACACCAAGACCGACCTCAAGAGGTGGTATCCACACAGTGATACAAGACACACATAACATGATGGACATCATGTTTGCAGAGCATAACAGCTCTCATATACACACCAATGTACACGTCGCACACACACACCCACACACACACTAAAGTGATCCCCAGCACATGACAGTTGGCCGGGACGAGAAGATGAAGCAAAGGTCAGGTTAGAGAACACACCGTCTGTCTGGAGCCTCGATCTGTCCATCTGTGTCAGCGAGAGTGGACATTCATCACAGGAACAGAACTGACCTATAGGAAGGAGAAAAAAAAAAAAAAAACATGATCTACACTGTTGCAGAATGCACACGCTGACAAAAAAAAAAACGAAAAATGTCATTTTGAGAAGAGGATTTAAATAGATAGCTCTTCATTATTAAATTCAACAGAGTAGAGCTTCCTTGTTGAGTATATTTCTCAATTTTATCATTAAAACAAGAAAACGTTCATGTTGTACGAAGCTATAAACATGTTATTTTCCAGTGTTAAATTACACATTTTAGTATTGAGGTCTTTGTGGACTGACTGTGTTTCGGAGTCACCCTCAAGTGGACATTAGAGAAACTGCAGTTTTAGGCACTTGCACGTTTTGCAGAATTTTCAGCCCTTGAGGCTGCCACTTGTACGAGACAAGACTAAATGGTACTATGACAAACCTACAAACAACAAACTACAACTTTCTTGACTTGCCAATGTATCTTTTAAATTGACAAACATATGTGTAATTTCAAAACAAAAAAAAGGCTTGTTGACCACTGTAGGTTTTTCCAAATAAGGTCCTGTGCACGACACCAGAAGAGGACTTATCCTCTTCATAGGTACGACAATTGACTATATACAGTATATATACTACATAGTTTTGAACCAATTACAGTTTTTGTAAGTATATTTGATTTCTTTCTTAAACTTTTCAAAGATAGTAACCTGAGAGACAGTGTGGTCAGACAAGTGGTAAAGAGTGCTTCAAGATGATAAACAGTATAAAGGAGAGGCACAGCGCTGGGTCTTTTTTGGCTGAACTCCAATGAGCATGCTCTGAAAAAGCAGTTATTCAGAAATAAGACAGTAACCAGAGAGAGCATTCACAGGACAGGTTTTCAGTTCTTGATTATATTTTCAGAGGTTCTCACTGGCCCTCTCTAACAGAGTGACATGTCTTTGATAAGGGTTCTGTTTACTCTCCTGGAAGTATTAATGAGGCTTTTTGTTCTGATTCAAGTCTTAATCAGATTATTGGTGGATTAAAAGGCTCCATGTAACAACGTGGGTATTTGACACTATAAACACACAAACAGCTCACTTAGTGAGCTAGCCCTGCAAAACAAACTAACAAAAACAAAAACAAAAACACTGCCAGGCGCTGTTTTCTGATATAGTCCTATACTAGCAGATCAGTAAAAGAGTAAAGTTTGGCCTGAGGCTGTTGCTATAAACTCATCTGTTCACGCCCTATGCTAGCACAGTAACAGTTAGCATGATAATATGCATAATGACAACTAGTAGATGTTAACAGGCTGACTTATAGCACATGACATTTGGCATTCAAATATATTTACCCGCCACAACAACTTTATTATTTTTATTTTGTAAGTATGTGTGTGTGTGAGTATGTGTGTGTGTGTGTGTGTGTGTGTGTGTGTGTGTCATCATGGCAAAATGTGGATTTGGTGACACCAATTTTATCAGGAGTCTTTTGAGAATTTTTGCAGGTGTTAATGTCTGTCACACAACTTTAAGTGTGTAGTTAGGATCAAAGATTGGTGTGGTCTGAGCAAAGCGCTAAAATTAAGGGGGTAGGAAGTATGGCAGGGGCCACTGAGTTCCCCAGTACGTTTTTCTGAAGGCCAATATGGAAGTTAGCATCACCCTGGTTCCTTCACCAAAAAGCCTGCAGGATTTTTCCATTGGATTTTGGATTATTGCAGAAAATAAACTTTGTGGCAAACAAACATTTATGATACTTACAAGTTTGGTTCAGTAAGACAATCTTCACAAGAGAAACACTTTTAGGATTTTTGAAGCCTAAATGCAATTGCCAGAAGTAAAAAGCAAACTAATAACAAACGACACTACTACATCCCTTTCTTTCAATATTTTGGAAAGAAATCAAACTAATTTACCCAGGTTTCAAAGGTTTCAAAAGGTTACACAGGATCATGTAAACAACAGTTTCCCACAGCCATCAACAGGATGCCAGGATGCAAAACAGGAATGATGGTTGGTTGGTGGTTAACAGACTGAGATTCAATCTGTTATATAATCTGCAACATGAAATCAGAATCAGAAATACGTCAAGGATGTGCGGAGAAAATCGTATCTATCAACCTATCTATCATTTTGGACCATTCATTTGTCATATATACTCTATGGCAGCATGATTGGTTTAAGTGTGTTATAGACGGTATGTAAACAAGGGACCTCACTGAGGTGAAAACACAAATGTGTGTGTAGGAGCATGACACACATACTATAAGGGTTGCAGTGGAGCCAAGTGTCCAGGTCAGGAGGTCACTTTCCTTAAGTGGCAGCAGATGGCCGCTGGTTTACGTTTAATTAATGTCTGGAACAGAGAGAGAGAGAGAGAGAGAGAGAGAGAGAGAGAGAGAGTAAGCGAGGAAGGCAGCGAGCTGGCGTGGTATCTCACTGATCGATCTGCAACTGGCACAACATTTACAAAGAACACTATCATCTCGCCGTCTGCCTGACATGCATATTAAGTTCGCACAAGTTTACCCACATTCTGCGCACACAGCCAGCACACAATACACTCACACAGGAACGCATTTATATGCTAATGGACTACCTCCGCTAATGCTCCGCCACTGTCTGCAGCAGCGTGTCGCTGCATTTGCACAAATCTATGTGTGTGTGTGTGTGTGTGTGTGCGTGTGTGGAGGAGAAAGAGATAGTAGCATGTGTGTGGACTGCCACCATCGAGCGCACCAATAAACAGTGGGAGGCAGCCATTACAATCAGGGTCTTGCATTTAACACACAGGACAATAATTTAGGTGCAATGAAAAGCAGCAGCGTGGCGGATAACTCAGCAGGAATATTACAATACAATAATATTCCCATGCCAGAGAAAGAGGGAGGCCGGCGCCGCCCGTTATTGCCCTGCTACGGATTGCCACACAGTGTATCGCAGAGTTTGGGAGGGGATTATAAATGTTGTCTTTCACAGATCACTAACTGACCTGTTTAGAGATACACTCCTTGGATTTATCACAGAGCACAACAGAGTATACCGCACTGTCCTACCAGCTCACTGGTGTTTATAGAAAAGGTCGGCTCATCCAAATGAGTCTGGTTTAGCTCAAACAGGAAACACAGTGAATAGTCTGTCTTCAAAAAATACACATGCTAACACCTCTAAGGCTCACTAATTAGCATGTTGTATATCATTTGTTTAATCGGCACACTAATGAATATGGAACATGAACAATTTGTTGTTTGAGGGGGTTACATGGAGGCACTATTTTCATTTTTTTCTGTACACAACATCCAGGTGCAGTGACTGTATTCAGCTGCATGAAGTCTGGGTGTCACAGTGAGGCTGTCGGATTTGGTACTATCATGCTGTTTTGGGCTCCACATTTCTATTTGTGAACAAACGAGACACAACATTTAATTAGTGAGCTCTAAATCCCTTCATAACCACATATTTTTAAACTCTGGACAGAGCCAGGCTAGCTGTTTCCCCCGCTTCCATTCTTTATGCTAAGCTAGGCTAACCTCATCCTGACTCTACATCAAAGAGACAAACATGTAATTTTTGCCTATCCATGCTGCCTTCAGTTATTAACTAACTTGTTCTGCAGCCTGTCTATTCCATTGAACTTGAAAGGTCTAAAAAAAAAAAACTAAAACACACACACATACACACACACACACAAGAAGCCATACTTGTCTGTTGCAAAGTCATGTACACGTCTCTGGTCCAATGGCTATGGCGTTGGTTGCCATGTGCTGTTGTTCCCTAAACATAACCATGTGCAGAGTAACCCCACCATGTGCATTTGTTGACATAACAGTAGCGGAATCCTGGAACGTAGAGAGCAGACACAGACAGATACCTAACACGTAATACGCAGAAGTCCACTGCAAAGCTGTTAATCTACATTTCCAAGAACAGAGCTAGTGAATGTTGAACAGCAGCAAGGGCATTATTGTTTTTTGTCAAGTTTATGTTTTTTTCCTGAATCCATTCACATTATTTATAATAAAATGTGTTTAAAAAAAGAGTAAATAATGCTGAAGTTGTTATTTACATGTATGTATCCATGCTGAACTCAGTATGTGTGGTGTTTGTGTTGAAGCGAGTGCAGATGTAACTTTGTCAGAGGCCTTTTACGGCAGGTCTGCTTTCCTTGACTGGCTGCCCCTGGTGTACCTCTGCTAAACTGAAAAGCATATGGTGACCTGTGCCATCACAGCTGCAGTATGACGTGAATACATGTTTGGCTTTCTTGTATGTCAACACACTGTATATTGTACATAAGACAGCCAATAGGAATGCACTCATTGAGGTTATTGGTCATCCCGAAAAACCTTCAAATCCAACACTTAGCAACACCTAGCTGCAGGAGCGGATGTGTCCAGTTCAACGTGAATGCTGCCTTTATTCCTACACTGTGAATATGTTTGAGCATGTCTCTGCTTTTGAAATATTTGCAAGGCAATAACCCTGAATATGCTGTCACACAAATCAAAAGCGGTCCATCAACTTGGCCTCCACTCAATGTCACAGCTACAGTTTATTACAACTCGCCTTTATCCAGGTTTGATTTGGGCTTTTATTGGTTTGGGTTGGTGTTACAGTAACATTGGACGCACCAAAGTGATTTTCTGAGATCTGGGAACATGGAAACTTCATTCAAAAGAAGACCACTTTGTGCGGAGGTCAAACTAAAAGTGGGTGCCCAACTGAAAAATTGGTATCCTTCATCTGGGGGTTAAAACTCCTGCCACACTTGTATTGCACAGAGCAAATTCACAGTGAGACCAAAGTATTATTTACATCTTTTTTTTTTTTTTCTTTTGACGCTCCTGAGTGATTGGGGGAAAATTCTTTATGTGTTGCTCCTTCATGATGTCCAAGGACTGTCCAATGTCCAATGAAAACATCAAATGAAATTCTGTTTTTTTACAGTTTCTGGCTGTGATAAATGGTGTAATTTTGGTGATTTGTATTTTGGTGGGCTCACAGGTTTGAAAGACACGTTTTCTTTCAAAATCTGCAAAATATTTAAACAAAACAATACAAAAAAATGGTTAAAAAAATAAATCTCCCATTTTCCCAAGGACAAAAAAGGGAAACATTTTCCAAGAGTCTATATCCTCCTCACACCCCTGTTTAATGCCTAATGACTTTTTCCACCTTTAATGTGATATATAAACTGCACAATGCAGTTGAAAAACAAACTGAAATCCAAAGATAATGTGGTAGCATAAGTGTGTGCACCCTCTTATAATTGGGTATTTGGCTGTTTTCAGAATTAACCAATCATATTCAAATGCATGTGAAGCAGTCAGTGCACACCTGCCATCGATTGGGGTGACCCTGATTAGCTCCAAATAACGTTCAGCTGTTAGAATAGGACTTTCCTGACATTTGCTTTGTTGCATCTTTAAGCAAAAGTTATGGTCTGTGAAGAGCTTACAATGCATCAAGGGATCTCATTGTTAAAAAATTTATCAGAGAATGGTTAAAAAGAATTTCCAAGACATTTAATTACAACAGTCACATTACCAAGACCTGGACGTCCCTCAACAATTGATAAAAGGACAAGAAGAAAACTGGTCAGGGAGAGAGAGGCCTACAGCAAAACAAAAGGAGCTACAGGATTTTCTGGCAAGTACTGCTTGTGTACTACATGGAACAACAATCTCCCGTATTCAATTCAATTCAATTTGCTTTATTGGCATGAATGTTTGGAAAACAATATTGCCAAAGCCTCAGATACAATTAAATGATGATATAAATAAATACCAGAAAAAAAATCAATAATTATATTCAAATCAACATCAATCCACTGGATAAAAAAATAGATGCATAAATAAAAAGATCAAGAACATTTTGTTTTATGTGTGTGTGTTGTATGTCTACTGTATATAGATGTAACAAAAAAAAAAACTGAGATATGCAGGACAAATGAAGTAAAAACGTCATGTCGGGTTGTTGTTCAGGTTGTCCCGTAGGCTGAGACATGCACCAACATACCTCGCTGCTTCTATGACACAGACACTGTTTTCCCCAGTAGATACTGTATTTTTGTCTGCTCAGTGAGAGCATCAAAATCTTGGCATTTACATTTGTGTGAGGAACTTTGTTCTTATATCATCACATGTGTATGTGTAGCAGGAAATGTGTCTCTGTCTCCACCTCTCTCTGTGGACAGAGCGGACACAGCCTGTCTTCACTTCAGCCAGGTCTGTCTGTGTCTGCGGCTCTCTATAGCCAAGCTGTGACCACTGAGTCTGTACATAGCCAAAGTCCTTCTCAGTTTCTGATCAGTCACGCTGCTCAAATAGTCCGCCACCATGTATCGTCTGTTTAGAGCCAAATAGCACTGAAGTTTGCTTTGAGTATTTGTGATGGATGTCCAATAGTTAATGTAATGTTCTATTTTTTTAGCTATAGTTTGGTTGGGCCAGATTGTGTGAGGGCTGTCCTGAGGCCTTGTGATTTTAGAGGAGAACTCAGTGTGTAGGGTCTTAGTTGGGTATTGTCCCATTTTTTCAAAGTCTTGATATACAAGAGGACCCCATACTTCACTATCATAGGGTATTATTGGTTCGATTATAGATTGGAATATTTTGAGCCAGACTCTGATGGGTATATTAACGTTTAAAGACTTTTTTATAGCACAGAAGGCCCTTCTCCCCCTTGTCTCTGAGATCATTAGGGGATAGATTGAAATGTCCTGTAGAGGTAATGTTTAGTCCCAAATATGTGTAGTCGTGTGTGTTCGATGTCGGTTAAACCCAGCAAAAACCTATTTGGGTTTCCTTGATGTCGTTTCTGCAAGACCATAACCCTGGTCTTCTCCAGATGAACTGTCAGGGCCCAGGACTGACAGAAGTTTTGCAGATGATCTAGTTGCTGTTGTAAGGCCTCTTTAGATGGAGCCAGCAATATGAGATCATCTGCAAAGAGCAGGCATTTAATCTCTGAGTCAGAAAGGGTGAGGCCGGGGATATCTGATTGTTCTAGTGATTTTGCCAGATCATCATTATAAACATTAAACAGGGTGGGGCTGAGACTGCAGCCCTGTTTCACCCCTCTACTTTGGGGAAAGAAATCTGATAACATATTTCCACAGCACATTTATTATTTGTATACATTGTTTTAATTATATCATAGACCCTCCCCCCCAAAAAAACCTTTTTAAATTAAATTCAGGAACAGACCATTTTGCCAAATCAAGTCAAATGCTTTTTTGAAATTGATAAAACAAGAAAAGATTTTTCTTCTTGTTTTGGTGGACATGTTTATTAAAAAGGGTGTGGAGGGTGTAGATGTGGTCTGTAGTTCTAAATTGTGGTATAAATCCAATTTGACTCTTGCTCAGGACATTATGTTCTCTGAGGAAGGCTTGCAGTTCCTGCTCACATCGGTAATTGTTTGGGTCAAATTTGTTTCCATTTTTAAAGATTAGTGTTATAATTCCTTTGCTCCAGATGTCAGGGAAATGTCCAATACTAGAGAACAAGGTTGAATAGTTTTAATATGGCAGTTTTAAGCTTATGGTTGCCCAATATCAGCATTTCATTTAAGATACCATCAGGACCACTGCCCTCCACTTTAGTAATCTGGTAGTCTGAAGGGCTCTGGTTGTCTCTGGTTGTCTAACGACTGATTCTAAAATTTGTAATTTTCCATGAGATTATTTTGGGCCGAATCCAGTGTTATAGTGCTATACAGATTTTCAAAATGTTTTTCCCATATTTCACCATTTTGAGTAGCCAACTCCTATTTGTGTTTGTTTGTTGAAAGAGCCATTTAGACTCTTAGTGTTTTTCTCAGATGTCTGCAGTCTGTGTCAAACCGCTTTTCAATGGTTGACTTTTTGGATTTGTGATGAGACTTTTTTAGATAGGATAAATGTGCAGCATTGTCAAATATGTTCCCGTACAGCCTGATTCAGGCCGTTTTTACTGTGGGGATATACAGTGTAAAGAAAATAGTCTAACTGACATCAGGCACCTGACTGTCAGCACCTGGGGGTACCAGAGGCTCAAAACAGCAAGAAAAGCTGTTTGGTATTGGTGGAGTAGATTTGGAAAATTTTTCATGGGCACAACCCACATACTCAGTTCTGCTGCTCATCCCACAAATGCATGTTCCCTTCAAATGTGACACCATTAAAAAAGGGAAATTAACCATAAACCATAATCTACCAAACACAAATTTCCTTACTTTTGTGCTTAGTTTCTTTCTATTGTTACTTTTTTCAATTGTAACTATGATCAGTGTTGTTAATATGTTGTGCTTGATGATTAACTGTCTCTGTAGTTACACTGTGTTCATGTGTTCATCTGATGTCTTGCGACTCAAGACTCAGTGATTGAAACGAGTGTTCTGCAGTAAAGCCAATCAAGTGATGTTCTCCCAGCTGCTTATACTGCCGATTCTACTTCTTACCTGTTATGCCTTGAAGAAGGTCTCTGACCTAAAGCTTGTATAGTATATGTAACCGTGCACCCCACTATGAGGAAGTAACACTGTGCTAGGTTCAGAAGGAGCTATGTGACATAGACTATTCCCATTAACAGAAGTACTAGGTGAGGTAAGTTGCGAACAGTAACTTTTTCTTGCATAAATTTGCAAGCAACAATTGTAAACACATTTGCATAGACATGTATGAAAAAAAATAAAAAATGGTCCCTATAACAAATAGGTCTTTATCTTTGTCAATAGTTCTTTAAGTCTGTCTGCTTTGTGATCACTTTTGGTGTTAGTTAACCCACTGCCAGTGGCTCTCCTTTAAAAATGTTCGCCACGGGTCCTGCAACAGTTTTGAAAGAGTATGCACTCTTGGATGAATGTGTGTAGCAGTCCAGGCAACTGGCACCGTCCTAGCACCAGGTGAAGTATGTGATGGGTCACTTCTATGTCCTGTCAGGATCCCACTGGGAGGCTCGCCATCAATGGAAAGGGATCTTCTGAGTGGTTCTCACTCTGTCCATAAGACCTGACCTGTTTTTGCAAACAGGACTTTAAGATTTTGTTTTATACAGTATGTCTATATGTTGTACAACAATCATACTGAAGCATAATTACCACATAACACCCAGCACCACATGCTGGATAATACTCAATGATAGCATGTTCAGGCCTATTTATCACATTAGTTCAAAACTTTACATCTCAGTTCAATTTCTGAATCACCATACAGTAGAACCAGCATATACCATCACACACTGTAGTACTAATTCAATAACAGCCATTACTAACCATCTGCAATACCATCAGGTTATACTCTATCTTATATTAGGAACAAATGGTAGGCAATACATGCTTCAAATAGCTCTGCTTACCTTTGCAACACTCAAACTCTAATGAAAGTAGACATATCAGAAACATAACGCATTATATCTGCCCACAACAGAATTCAACACATTTTCACACTTTAAATATTAATAAAGTAATTGTGAAACACAATTTACTATTTTTAAGTACCATTACTAACAGTGTTTAAAGCATAACGATGTTAATGAGCAGCCCTAATACAACTGGAAGTAGTAACCTGATGCTCAAGTTAGAGTACAGCTGCATTATATGTTGTTTTTTTTTGTTTTAAAGATTAGCTGAGTGAATTTCACAGCACTATCATCAATCAATAACCACCGCGCTGGGGAAATTAAACATACACACTCAAAAAAGTGCACACAATGTAGCGCTGTACACGCAGTTAACAATGTTAGCATCACGCACTTCACTAACTTACCGAAATAAATAGAGGTGGAAAACCGGACTGTTTCCAAGCTCCTGGTTGCTTCTCCTTAGTTTGCATTGTGCATTGGTTCATTAACTTGTTGATACATTCACTTTAACTTCTCTATTAACTTTACTTTAATTTAGTCCCTTCTCTCCTGTCCCCATCTCGCATGCCCCTTTCTTCTCTTTTCCTCACATACACACAGGCAGGACCACGCAATGGCGTCATGACCTGTCAATCAAGTTCAGGGGTAGGGACTATCGTTCCTGATTGGCTGATCTTTCACAGTCTGTTTGTAAATGGACATTACACTGTTTTAATGCATTTTTAAGACACATTCTTTTAACCCTGTGTTGTCACTGGGTTGCTGTTGATATTAATTTCATATAAAAAACATGATGAAATATTTGATATTGTTACATTTTAAGGTTGTTTTAAAAAAAAACTAGTGATGGAGGTTTTCACAGAGTTATAGCGGTTGACAAACACATTATGAACATTTAAAGATGCAGTTGGGAACTTTGATGAAAACGTCTTTTTTTTTCAGATTCGCTGATATTGTCACTGCAGCTGCACAGTAGTACATGAGAAAGATTATGACGAAAAAAAGGTCATCAAGTTCCTTGCAGTGCTTCTAATGGCATATACTGTGACTGAACAACCACTTATATTACATTGCATTCTAGTAAGAACTGACTTCCCTTGTCAGTATCGACTTCAAAACTATTTTGGAATGCAAAATACTGGAATTTTAAACACGCAATTACAAGAAAAAGTGATAAATTACAATGAAAAAAAAAAAAATTGACAACCCCAGTTATTGAACCATTCATTCTTTGCTTATGTGCTGCTTAGAACTGCAACTGAATTATCCTTTAACACAGTTTCATAAGGTCTATCACTGCAGCTGCATATGTAGCAACATTGTATTAACAGTTATGTGTAAAGAAATCCGAACAGATGTCCAGCTCCATGTTTGGGTTGCTGAAGTATCATACACATATGGCACACACTCGTATATGTCTATGTGTGTGTATGTGTTAATGTGTGTGTATTTGTGTGTTGGAGCGAACTAAGGGATGGGAGGGAGAGACTAATGGAGCGCTGTGATATAAATAGATAGATAGACAGATGGACAGGAATTCGGGAATGATGAAGACAGAGAGACAGAATCAGACAGACTGAGAGAGAGATTCTCTCAGCCTCTCAGTTTGTCTATCTGTCTTTTATCCATTTGTGCCTTTCTCGGCCCACCTCTGGCTGCCTCTCCATATTTCACTTGGTTCTTTCCTCCTTTGCTCAGACATTACTCGGCATCAAATGGTCCCAGTGTGGAGCACAGTCACCCCTATGGCCCATACACATTCATTAAGGCCTACAGGGGCCCCCAGCATCTTTATTCACCAACACTCTGCCAACATTCTTCATCTCCCATCACTCCTCCTCTGCCTTTTGGGGAAACAACCTGTGAGGGAGGAGAGTGATGGATTGCATGTGGCTGGCTTACAGTAATTTGATGAGAAAAAGGTGGTAATATATATAACCAAACTTAAAAGACAGGCTGTCCAAAAAGATGGAAGTAACATGATAGGATGATTTTTATGCAAAAGTTCAGTTAAAGTACAACGTTATTATCCCACAGCCTTTAGGAAAGTGTGAGATGCTTAGAGCTTATTAAATCCATTCCTCATGGAACCTTTAAAACCAGAGCAAATTGGCTTGATTTCTTTCAGAAAACATTAGACAAAAGCAAGAGCAACTTATAAAGAAATTGCCAAAAATTAGAAAAAAAGTACAATGAACCGCCCCCCCAAAAAAGTAAAAGAAAAAAAAAAAAGAAATTTAAATAAATTAAAATATTTATTTATGAGAACATCAAAAGGGACAACAAGACTTAATAAATGAATGACATTGATATATAATACATAATAAAAAACAGTAAAAATATCTTTAATATATAATGATAATTCTTAATATAAATTATAATGTAGTTTTTTGACATTTTCCTCTTGCTTAAAAAAATCCAAACCTACCTACTTCCTGCAGTTTGCAAAGCAGTAATTTCTATTATACTACAGGAATTGTATTCTATTAAAAAGCTGCTCTTTTCCTCTGGTTTCAATGGAAAGCAAAGCAATTTGCTCAGATTTCATAGGTTTAACCCTTTGAAACCTAAGGAAAATGGCTTGATTTCTTTCAAAAACATAGGAGTCACACAGGGCAAATCTAACCATCTGTGACTTTGTTGTCTAATCCCAACCATTGTGACGATTTGTGCTGATGTGTAAACATAGGGACCCTGCTGCTTTATCCCACCACATGTGCATTTGTTGACATCACGGTAATGACATCCCAGAGCTGACACAGCTGATAGAGGGATACCTAAAATGCCATGGGTAGAGGGTCCTGACAGAGCAGCACCATGTGAGGAGTTCACAGTGAGAACGTGTTGGAAATCCATCTCCATCGTTTTTAAAGTGTTTCAAGTTATTCTGTCCGCACCAAGTCTCTCACCTGTAGGTAGACTCATTCCCACCAGAGATGAGGGTGGTGTCACTGTGACATGATAAAGTTGCAGCAACAAAAAGTAACTTTATCCAAGGTTTCCTGTAGAGTTTTTGAAGCACAGTGGAGAATTTGTATGAGTTCCCATGTACTTTGTTGTCATGCACACGCACAAGGATGCACGTGCATGTGCATGCAGGTGATGCTTTACACAGTGCTGCCAATGCTTTGACCCTGTTCCACTGATCTGCAGGTGGTAGGTACGTGCCAAGAAACACAGCGATTCGCCAACAAAGGCTGGTGAAAGATGTTCTGTAAACAATAACTTTCCACATTTGAAAAATCAGCTTTGCCCTTTTTTTTTAAATTTTTGTTTTTTTTAATGAAGTGTAGTACTGCAGATTAAAGCATTATGTGGTGTGTTTGCACTACATCACCCAGATATCACAAATTTTGGCCTGTTATGTCTTGTTTGCTATCACTTATTGGTATTAACTGTCTGCTTCATTTCATCATCATTCTGCTGTTGAACACATCACTCGCTGTTAGTTAGAGCTGAACCACGATTGTATCAATTAACTTCAAAAGAGAGCAAAACGGACAGTTGTTCATATAAAAAAAAAAATGTCATTGGTTGTTATTGTAATATTCTGCTGGCAGTTGATGAAAACAGCTCCTGACAGACTGCATCATGCACAAACAGGCTGACAGACAGACGGGCTCACAGATAGATTGACAAACAGACAGACAGAAGTACAGCGAACCAGATGCTGGCTGATCTTTTCTTGTCCCTGGGGCGATGGACAGATTGGTCTCCATGGATACAGGATTAAAGCAGCATAAGACCATTCTGCTGTTAGGGCATGCATACGTGAGAGTGTGTGTATATGTTAGTGGGCTTGTGTGTGTATGTGTATTCAAGAGAATTTGAGAATTCAGCTTGCAATTATTTCATAGACTGTGATCAGGATGTCTCCAAGTTCACCAAACCATCCAAGAGCTTTCAGAAGATGTTAAAGGCTAACACTTTTGAAAACACTTTTTAAATGCATAGACAGATATTTATACACCAGTTACTCATCCTCAGCTTAGGACTACACACCTAAAAAAATTTGACTGCTGGGTATGGAACTTTTTAGTTATGTTAATTTTTGAAATATCAAGGTAAAACCTGGATAAACTGCTTTTAGATTGTTTCAGACAATCATGGTCCCCGGGGGATTAACTTAACTTAATTAATTAAGTATGTTTCTATAGTGATATTTTTGTGGTTTTGAGTGAAATGAGACACCTCAATTGCCAAAATAAATGTTGGCACTGTACATTTCTACAAACCTCAGAAATGTAACATTTGTACGTTCATATGTAGCAGATATGTTAAATTTTACAGTTTTTTTATGTTTCAACAACACTGTGGTTTAAGTTGGGTTAGGCACAAAAAGAACTTGCTTAGAACTTGATTTGTGAAAGATCATGTTTGGGCTTAAAATACCTGCTTTTGGTGGCACAATCAATTGAAATTTCTGCCACTGACTTGCTAAAAAACAACCTGTTTTGTTGTTTGTTTGTCTCAAACAGTCTGCAGTGTTCCGCTACCATCCATCATCTCCTCTACCTGAAAAAGTCAAATAATTACCAATCACAATTGGGCCCACTTTAAAGCATTAATTTAATGCATATGAAATGTGTAAATGTAGCATGTCTGGGGTTTTGCAGAAACACAAAATGTCAACATGTTCTTCTGGCAACTGGGGTAAAAAAGGGTTGAACAACTATTGGACTGACTGCCATGAAATATGGTTCCAACATTCATTTCCTTCTCAGGTTGAGTTATATTAATTTTGATGATTTTTATATATCCCATATTTTGGTTTATGACCAAAGGCCTGCAAAAAAACCCAAAAAACATCATCCACCAGCCTGAGCTGTACTATGCATTAAGTGGTAATTAGAGAATATAAGCATTGTTAAAATGCTAAACTAAGGATGCTATTGAGCATTTGACAAAAAAGCATACCAGCTAACCATCAGTATGCTATAATTATCATCATGCACACCTTGGCATTTAGCTGAAAGCTCTTGTTCACCTTCAGCCCATAGACTGAGTAAAATAACTGATGTAGCCACAATGATGACACCCAATGGTTTATGGACTCCTTTGTTAAAGCCTTGCGTTTGGCATTGTGGCCGTCCCCTTCTTCTATTTTTGGTGCAAGAGGTGACCATATTTGGATGAGAAAGTGGAGATAACCTTAACACCAGCTGCTAGCTTGGGTCATTTACAGCTATGGTTAACTTTTTTTTTAACTCTGGGAAAAAAAAGGCTTACAACCAATAAAACAAAATGTACTTACTGGAAAAAAAAAGACAAATATATGACTCATTAGAGGGTCTGTAGTACAAGTTGAACAAGACTTTTTAAAGCAACAAAAACATTACACTTAGTTTAACTAAACTGAAAACACATTAAAATTGTGACCACTATAGGTATGCCTATACTTTGTGAATCTGGGGTTATACCATGGTTACCTGACCATCCCATGGTAGTGTCTTGGAGGGCACCCACTTATAACTCAAAGTGGCCACACCCTTAATTATACATTATGTTGAGTCCTAATAAAATTTAAATGGGTGAGTTGTATAAAAATCCACTCCCCGTAGACTTGTCATGAGGGGGAAAATCAGCTATGAAGACAAAAAAAACAAAAACAAAAAAAACAAACGTCTTCATACCATACTGTAAACAAGTGGATTTCTGCTATAATGCTGTGCATTTTATGATGATCTTAGGAATCTGACTCACTATTGAAGCCAACAAAATTGTGACAGGATGGCATTTGTGTCATTTGATCTTCTTTAAAATGACTGTCTAGGTATAAAAAAAATAAAATAAAAAGAACCGAAAACGCATCTTGACATGCAGCATATGGCAATTGCCAGAAATGGTAAATTTGTTTAATGAAATGGATGAATAACAGGTGTATAGAACCCTCCTGCGATGCTTAAAAATTGCAGCTGCAGTGGATTGAGCTTGGAGCTGGTATGGATCAACATGCATCAAGCATTCTGTCTGTAGCATGCATGGTTCACATTGCATGCTACATTAGCACGTGCTGCTGTAGGAGCGTGTGTGAGGATGTTAGTGAAGGTGGCAGTCCGCCCACTATCCTTCCCACTGCAGCCACTCACACCCATCTGTTACACAGTCCCACTCCAAACCCATTTAGTTTGGTTAGCATAGAGCCCTGTCCACTCCCAATACTCTGCCTCTGCATCTGTGTAAGCACTTCCAATTATTCACCCAATCATTATTCAGAGCTGCCCGTCATTTGTGTGAAGGGTCACCAAACGCGACTAGATTGTAATCACACTTTCAAATTGTTTCCAAGTAAGCACCGAGCACATTTTCATACACAAACACATACACACACACACACACGCACACACACACATTATGCATGTTGATGTGCGCAGACAGCTGCCCCCTGCAGTGCCATAGATCAATACTGTTTAAAGCGTTGCTGTGCACAGGCAGGAGGGCGAGGTGAGTGCAGTGAGAGTGTGCTCTAAAATGCCACAGGCCTAATTAAGGATTACTCTGGATGAAGTCCTTTGGTTTAAAAAGGCAAAGAATAGGCCCCATGAGGTTTCCACAACAAAATGGCTCCCCAGTGCATCTTTAGCTGGCTGTGATTTAGGGAGACAGGAGAGCAACTAAACCCACACTGTCTCAACACAACAGCCTACAGTAGAAGTTGGCAAATAGTGCCCTTGGGCCAAATTCTGCATTGTTTAAGAAATATACTTTGGCTATGAATATATGAATATAAAGCCCATTTAAATCCCTTTGATAGTTATATGAGTAGTACCTGCTGGCAATGATCAGCTATGGAAAAGTCCACACTGGTGATGAAAAATAAAACTGAATCTGTATTTTAAACACAGCTGCATCATAATTCATACTTACTTTAATCACACAAAATGTAATTTCACAAACCCAAATGGTAATTAGGGTATACTGTACACTGTACACTGATCAGCCACAATATTAAAAATGCTGACAGGTGAAGTGAATAACGTTGATCATCTTGTTACGATGTAATGCTCTGCTGAGAAACCTTGGGCCCTGGCATTCATGTGGATGCCACCTGAGCCCCCAAATACTGCTGCAGACCAAGTACCCCATTTCATGGCAACAGCACTCCCTGATGGCAGTGCCCACCCCCTAGCAAGACAATGTAACGTGCTACACTAAAACAAACAAAAAAACACTGGTCAGGAATATGAAAAAAAGCTCAAGGCCTTGACCTGGCCTCCAAATTTCTCAGATCCCAATCGAAACGTACCATGCTTGTACCCCAGAGGTAAGCTTGATCTATTTTGGGGCCTCCTTGGATCATACTTGGTTTTGACCAGTCGCTGCATGGACACAGGACCTCCGGGGGAGTCCGTGTGGTGTCTGCAACCAGAACTTTGGTGACAGATTCAATCCTTTGCAAGTTTTCAGGTTGCAAGATGGAATAGGAGCACATACAAGGGATGCATTAGATTGGGATCCAGGAAATTTTGAAGCAAGGTCGACACCCTGAGCTCTTTGCCACATTCCTTGGACTATTTCTGTGGTGTGGCAGGGCGCATTGTCCATTGCCTATACCCCACCTGGCAACCCACAGGACTTAAAGAACCTGCCACCAACAGCCTGGTACCAGACACAACCCGACACCATCAAAGATCTTGACAGGTCAGAGCCTAGTATGATCCAAGGCAGCCCGACCGTGGATCGGACTTGGCTGATTTGGAGAATGGAGGCCAGGTTGACTTCTTGAGCTCTTTATCACATTTTCCAGGACATTCCTGAGCAGTTTTTGCATCGTAGGATGGCACATTGTCCTGTTATCTCAAGGCCAAGACCAAAGGTTAACCAGCAGAACATTACATCATAACAACATGATCAATGTTTTTTTCTCTCCACTTGTCAGTAGTTGTGGCTGATTGGTGTATATTGTTTTAGCATACGTTTGACTGAAAGGGAGCAACCCTTTTACCAGACAAAACATTCTTAGTGTATAATTCAGACAGCCAACTAGTGGAATGCATCATAATGTGACTGGGCAGCAGACTATTAGCAGCGAAATGGTTGGCACCTACTGTAGGCTGAGACCTAGGAGAAACCACCAACCTCGGCTCAGCAAGGGGTTTAGGGTCGATCACACCGAGCCAGGTGCAACCGCTCCAAAAACGCCTTGGAAGCGCATCTAGAAAAACAGCTGGGGAGTGCATACTGTGTGGGCGTGACAAAAAGTGACATTGACGAGCAGTAACTTCATCAGTTTATCCGAACCAGCCTGCCAGACTTCTAAATGCTCTGAATCCACATTGTAGCTACTGAGTGAAGCTACAAAACAACAGCATTATTTGAATTGAAATGTTTCATTTTAATAATGGCATATGTAAAACTATGATGTGATACACAGTCTGCAGATCTCCTCCTGCAGTTTCACAGAACCTCTGCTTTAAGTACACTAGACAGGAAGTCTATTATGAAAAGATCACAGATAGTGAAATCCTGGAGGACACAAACGTCTTTTCTGACAATCCATCTACTTTCAGCATCATAGATCTCCCTTAAGGCTGCACAGTCCAGCCAGAATTCCTTTATTACTAAACCAAAAGCTGTAGCCACTGCACAGTGATCCTTCAATTGGTTTCTGTAAAAGGATGCATTTAGCTGAAACTAAAAACAAAAAACAAAAACAAACTATCAGTCAAAGAAAAAATATAAGCTACAACTGTTTGGGTAAAATCTGAGTCATTGTTCTCTATGATAATATTTACCTCACATCATGGCACATTAAAAACCACACTGAAAGGGATTTGACTGTCTCCAGAGACGTAAAATCAACCTGAGAAAGGATGACGTTCCCATGGCAGCACATTTAGGCAACTCCGTCTTCACACTCTAACTCTGCACCTTCCAGACAAGAATGTCACTTTTGGGAGATGCTGCTCTGAGCACACTCCATTACAACACGACTGTCAGTACACTACAGAAGGCAATGCTCAGCTTTCTGCGTCTGTGCCTTCATCCATGACAAGGGGGCCTTTAAAAGAATAGTTCAACATTTTGAAAAATACATATATTTGCCTTTTTCTGAGAGTGAGATGTGAACAGTAATATCAGTTGATATTGCTGTAAGTACAGAGCAGGAGTCAGGATGTGATCAGCCTAGCTTGAAGGGATAGCTCAGATTTTTTGGTACTTATCTATTGTCAGTGTATTACCTACAGTAGATGACAGTCGGCAAGCTCCCAGTTTGAAAAAACAGGCAAGAAAACCACTACGGAAGCTGAGCAATATACTGCTGTGGTCGGGGGTTAGCAGCAAAACATATTTCAACCAATTAAAAAAAATGGACTACCGCCAAAAAAGTCTACCCTAAAAAATCAATATCAGTTTAAGTGGACGCTATAGTGAGAATATTTTATTTTTTCCTTTACCTTGCCATCAGACAGCCCTTTCCTTTGGTTCTGTATTTCCTCAGTGGTATACCTTCTGTATTCCTACACATCTCTCTTTTTCTTTCATCTCCCTCAGCAAAAGATCTTCTCTATAGTGTGGTTCAAAGGTATTGTCTTTTCTCCATAGTGAAAACTATTTTGTCATCACAGTCATAATCGTTCCTTTTTTCTTTATTTTGTGTTGTCTCCTCCATACACCACTTACCCAAACAGATGAACCTTGGACATAATATAGTGCACCGCACAGTTGCGCTTATGGTGACATAATGAAGTGCTGAAAGAAGGGCTGTCTGATCTGCAAGGTTAACTGGTGAAAATATTCCCAATGTAGTATAAAATCACACTGTTACTGAATTCATTAGGCGGGCCTTCTTTTGGTGGCTAAAATACATTATGCTGAGAACTCGTATTTACAACATTTTGGATTTGCATTTGCGAGGATAACTAGGAATGACCCACCCTACTCTGCCTTACTCTGCCTCTGATTTGCTTTACAGGACATTCGTATCCCAACCGATCTCCTCTTACCTAAACCTTACCAAATTCACTCCTCTTGCCCGAATGCAACCAATCTCATCTCACTGCTCTTGCCTGAACCTAACCAGTCTCACTTTTCATACCTAAAGCTTACCAGTCTCACTTTTCTTACCTAAATCTAAACAACATCACTCCTCTTTCCTAAATCTGACCAATCTAACCAACAAAGGCAACAAATTCTAGGCAATCCTAGGGAGATTAAAGCTGGTCATCCCTTCACTGTCATTGTAAACTTCTGTGTTGGTACTCCTGGCTGCTTCTCCAAACTGGGGCAAGCCGACCACCATGTAGTGAAATGTAATACATTGACTACAGATATGTATCTCAGTATCCAACTTTAAATCAAAAACTATCCCTTAACTGTCAAGACAAGATGGTGTCAGGCTACATGGTTCCCCCTGCTTCAGGTTTATTTGCTGAGCTAAGACAACCAACATGGTTATTTTTTCCCAGATCATTGTTGATGGATTAAAACTCAGCAACTGTGTTAAAATTTAAAACACCTTTTATGGATATAGGGGACTTAAGGGCTCTGTTGGACACAAGAACAAAATCAAGTGTATCTTTTGAAATAAGCCTTTTTACTATTCCACAGAGTCGCTTTTAACATCTCGTGTCAGGCTCTGGGTGAGAAAAAATGTCAAGAAGGAAATAAAGCACACAAGTAAGCAGGCAACAATGTATTTATTCTGGCAGCCGAAAAGCTGAGAGGTGTTATGGGTGTTTAGGCAAGGCAAATAGCTTCCTCCGGGGTGAAGCACTCACTTTTAGTGGCATGATTTATACATTTCCAGAAACACACAGGTGGCTTTCATAATTCGAAGTGCCATCGCAGAGATCGATACAGAAATAATGACGTTTCTGTGGAGAAAATACTTCCAACTGCATCAGAGTGCCATTCCCCTGCTGAGAGGTCTGTGAGCTGCCACTGCTGCCTGGATATGAAACAGGATGAATAGATTCAAAGGACTAATTGTTGTGCATCCACTGCACACTCTGAACAAAAAAGGCTCAGTTGGAAAACGCACTGCAGCATCCATTAGGGTTTTATTAACTTGCCGTATCAGGTCTTGCTTGAGTCACACAGTGGCAAAGTCTGATACAAGTTTCTGAGGCACAGCACAATAATCACCCTTTTGTAAACCAATCCAAATGAAAGTTGTTTTATTTTTTACTTTATTTGAACCAAACCTATTGCCACACTATTATGATGACACTATTTGATGTTTGACAGTTTAACAAAGGTTGAGATTATATTAAGAATTTTTGAAAACATTTTGAAAAACCTTGCTTTCCTTAATACCTGCCTGTAACAACTACAGTAAGGTTTCGGTAGAGGTTGTACTTACTCTTGCGTCACAGGGCTGGATGCACCTTGAGTCTGTCCAGCCGTACAGACTCATCATGTTTACATCCCAGTTTGTATATATATATATATATATATATATATATATATCTATATATAAATTATTATTTGCTCTGTCTATGAAACTAAAACTACACCGTGTTCTAATACTTCCCCAGTCCTCGCTTCCTGATTAATTTGGGATTTATTTCAAAAGTAGTCAAATTTAAATATTTCCAAGCTTTTGGAAATGTTTGTGTTGTTTCTATCGTCATCAGCACATGGCTTCTCATCCTTTCACTTTGCAGTTACATTGTTGGCTAAATTTGCCAACATGTTGCCAGAAACATCTCAAGAACTGTCTGTAAAACAATTACTGACGAACAGGAACAAGGAAAATATAGAGTAGCTAATGAACTGTAAAATCATAAGTTCAGTGTATATATCAGTCTAACACAACACCCTGTATGTTTGTGTTCATGTGTGCTTGTGCTGTCAAGTGAAAGTGTGCTTGCTCCACTGAGCAGATGGATATCATTGTTTTACCATGTGGCTTAACCTTTCGAGCTAATTGAGAGTGTTTCTACTGTGGTAACTACAATTCTCTGACCCCCAAAACTCTTCCTGTTTGACCTCCAACCCATCAGACATGGACTGTGCCACTCTATTGTCACATGATCCATGTCACCCAACCTCTCCCCAGCCAGCCAACAAGCCAGAGGAAAATCTCAATTTTCAGGAGATGTTTACATTTTCTTTTCTTTTTTTTTTTACGTAGCTTGTTATCATTGTGGTTTTATGGATGTAAAATTCCTTTAATAGTACCAATTGAATTAAAATGCTGTTTTCACAAGCTGGTTACGAGCCCAACATGATGAGGGTGATAAATACAAGTGGTACCCCATAAACCTGATCCCCACAGCACAGATGGCTATCACTGTCACATAATCTGTGTGTGTGTATCTGTATGTGTGTGTTTTCAAAGGGGTTACCATGATAGAAGTAAGGTAGAGCTGATATGAATGCTCAGATTTCCCCTGAGACAACACAGGACACAGCCTCTGCTGCTCTCTCCCACACATGCACACACACACGCGCGCACACACACACACAGGCATAGACACACACACACACAATGGGAGCCATACAGTCTGGAGTCTTCAATGATTAATGTCCCAAGCCAAGCCACATCACAAAGCTAGCCCAGCTGAATGACAAGCCACAACAGCTTGGAGAAGCTCTCTGTGTGTGTGTGTGTGTGTGTGTGTGTGTGTGTTCAGAAACCTACCTAAAAAAGTCATCAATAATACATATTACCTTTGAATCAGAGCATTTGCAATGAAATGACAATGTTACACTGTTATTTTATTGGGCTGATTTAGATAGCTCTGCATAATCACCATCCATCAGTTGTTGAAACATTTGATCAAACTGCCTCCATCCCCTCTCCTAATCAACTTTAAGTGATGCATTGCTTTTCCCGTGAGGCATCAATTAAGATGAGCGTCATCAAAGCTGTTTCTGTGGTTTCATTTGCAGAAACGTGTTGCAAGCTATTGAGCAACTCATTTCAGTGAATTTTGAACCTTGTGCTTGAGTAATCAGTTTAGCTACTTTGAAGAGGACAATAAGATGTGGCCATATGTAGGCTACATTTTGAGGGTGTTGGTTTGGTAAATATTAGATAAGTCTGTCTGATGTAACAGTGAATGAAATTAAATTAATGTTTAATTTATTCATGTTTTTTGGGAAATATTTCTTTTTCCTTTTGCATTATTTTAATGACAGCTGAAATAATACAATACATACCAAATGAATGCATTTAAACATAACAGAGAACATAATGGAGACTTGATAGGTAGGCAGGTGTGAATAGATGTTTTAGAACCATGTCAGCTTCAGTCAGAGCCATGTCACTCACTTAGTGATTTGGTAATTGTTTTCACAATGTGTGTAGAAATGTGCAGCTATTATGAGTAATTATGGTTAGAATGTAAATAAACACCTTAGATTACACATATTAATGAGCAGATGCATTTGAATTGGCATAGCCTTTAGAATGACTGTATATATATTATACATTTGTCATGATTTTGTGCAGTTTGTCTGCTTGAATTATTTTTTGTTTTAATAAAATCAATCAGTACACAGTGATACCGCCAACCACGCAGCAATGGGCCTCAAACTTTTTTTAGTTAATGTCTCCTTGCTTTCTACCAACACAGGAGAAACTAGCATTTTTACAGTATATATTAGGATTTTTTTTCTTTCAATGAAAAATAATGCAGGAATTATATTATATATGTATTTTCACATTAATGTGATTGCTATAAGGGATGTTTTTCTGACTGCAGTTATACTTTAATATATGTTTATTGTTACATACAGATCTTTGTATCATATTTTATTTCTACTGGCTGAACAGACTGTAAAGTCAATTTAAAAAATGAGAACTTCCTTGACTGATTCTTTGTACCTAAAAGACACAAGCCAAATTGAAAATGCAAAGGCTTCAATGCTATGCCCTCTACCCAGGGACAATGCCTCGTGACAGCTCTGCTACAGCGCTGTATACAACACTAGCTACCTTTAGCTTAGAAACGGAGAGTACTAATGTCAACTTCTGCAATCCGGTAACAGACACAAAGAGCAAGGAGCAACCACTCATGTCATCAACTAGACACATTTGTTTATGTTCTGTATATGGTGGAAATTACAGTATTTCCATTCAGAGAAATTAACAAATAAATGATGATACAAAAGCAGCTGTCTTGTAAATTTTAATGAAGTGATAAAAGAGAATTTAAAAAAAAAAAGGTTCAACAGAATGAATCTATTTTAGCTGAAAGGACAGAAGTCAGACACCTAGAGTGTACTGAGTCTTCACATATTTATAATTGTAAACACAATGTTAGGGAAATCTGGGAGGTTACCTCCACTGATATAAGGTGTGCTGGAACATAGACGCTTTGTCTCCTCTTCCCAGAAACAGCAAGTTTCTTCACATACAAATTAAACTTCCGAGGACAGCTGGTCAGATGATTCTTACTTGAGTTTTTATGAGTTCACTCAGGTCAAATCAAAAGTTTATAAGAGAGGATTAAAGTGAATGTATAAGGTAAAGAACATTTGTTTTCTCGACACCATGCTGGAAATGGGCCAGGTGCTGCATGGACACAAAGATTTCGGACGAAACAGGAAGCCTTGAGAAACGCTTTTACAACTCTACTCACTGACTGCAACTTGCTTCCCTTCATAAGATGAGAAACAGACCAGCTGTTGACTAGACTACTCTCTTTTGATTTCCACAGTGCATTTAAAAAAGTGTGAACAAGCTACCTAACCAGTGACAGAAGTTATATTATATATATTGGGAACATGGGATAACATGGGATGACGCAGCACGGTCCTTATGTTCACACAAGAGCACATGGCAACCAGTGACTGTCACTATGGTTAGAATGAGGCATGTACGTTGGATGTGGACGCACCGAGTGCCGTCTAGCCATCTGCAAACATATAATTACAACGCTACCGGTTCTGTCCAAGTGGTTGTCATCTGACGCCATGCAGCCGTGCTCTGGTTGGATGCAAAAGATGGCTTTTGGCATTGTGCTCGTATGCTGAAAGCACCAACAGAGCGGACATGTGTCTATGGAAGGCAAAGACAAGCAACAGGATGCTGACCAAACTGCCACCAGTGTCACTTATAACAAGGATTTTTTGAAAGTTACAAACAGAACCTTTAAGTGACTTAATATGCTTCTGGAACTGTGATATGAAGTGTCTTTTTAATCTTGCAGCAGATGTGGACGTCACCCTTGTCTGGAGAGTTTGTGGGTGTCTCCCTGTCTGACTGTGTCTCCCTGAGGTGTCAGGGCTCTGGCGGCTCCCCAGCATTAACTCTCTATCTTCAGTCAGCCACTTAGACAGGTATAAATCCTCAGTCACACACATGAGGAGACACTGGTGATGAATCACCAGGAAAGAAATGGAACGCTCACTCAAGGTGCATTGTCATGCAAGCAGATTATAAACCATTAGAAAGTAGATCAATCTTCTCTGCAAAATAATCATCCGACAAAGAGAATCAGAAAATTGCATCAATTATCACCCAACGCTGAGTGCTTTGCTCCTGATAAATGGCAGCATTATGGGTATTTACTAAACCTGCTGCAAACTGTGGTTGGGGGTTACAAATTTATATGTTACTAATATACTCATACTGACGACGTGAGTTGATTTGAATATACTGCACTGCAAACACTGCTCGGGAATGGCCTGAGGAAGGTGATAGAGAGCTCAAGGCATCAACCTGGTTTTCCCCGGACCCCGATCTGATTGAGCGTTTGTGGGATGCACCAGAACCCCAGAGGTTCCCTTGATACACAGTGGGGCTTCCTAAAATTGTACCTGGCTCTTAAATGTCATGGCTTGGACACAGTATCCTGTGTTGTCTGGCAACGTGGCAGTGGCGGCAGATCCTTTGAGTCAGTTGCAAAGTTGGATACAGGAATGTTCCATGGATGCTCAACGAGATTGAGTTCTGTTAATGACTTGAACTGATTGTCAAGGTTCTCAGGTCATATCTGAACAGTTTTTGAAGTATTGCATGGCAAATTGTCCTGCTGGGGTGGGAACAGCTATTAGGGGATGCCAGTGCCCAAGGTTTCCTGGTAGAAGATTTCCTTGTAACAAGATGGTCAATGTCATTCATTTAAGCTGCCAGTGCTTTTAATGTGTTTTCTCCATTCAGTTGTCATACTGTCATTGTGTGTGTGTTCATGCTCTCCAGCCTTGTCCTTGTGTTTGCTTACTTTTTTTTTTTTTTAACTCTGCTGGGATTTAAGGACTTTGTTTCTAGTGCAATTTCCCTGAATTGATTTTTTTCTGCTTTTGCTGGCAGCCTATATGTGTATGACCCCTGATCACCTTAGCAAAGATTTGGATTTGATAAACTTCTTGGTGTTTGGTGCTTTTCCCTGCACCTGAGTCCCAGTTTTATACAGTTTCAAATGTTACAGAACTCCCAACAGACTCAAAGAAACATTAAAAAAAGCAGCAGAAGTTGAAGATATCTTGAAATTTGGCTCAGATTACGGATCACACTTCAAAAACACTGAATCCTGCTCTTCCAATAATGCACCTCAATAGCTTACTTTTGTCAAAAACACCCTGCCTGGGCTGTGTCTTTGAAACTCCAGAACCCAAATTTAAAACACAAAGGCTTTCTTTTAAAAAATTGTAGTCCCCATGCCCACACAGAGATCTCTGGGGTGTCACCATGACATCAACGGTTTTATTTTTAAAAAATCTTCTCCAGGAACGCAACATGCAACTGTTTCAATGGGCTCAGTAGTGCTTTCTGTGACAAAGAAGCTTGATGTGTAAAATCAGTTTCCCTTTAGTCCAAATGTATTGTTTCAGCATTGCTACTATTCTGTAAGAGCTTCAGGAGCAGCCATATACTGTTGGACAACCATTATGTGACATGTTAGTTTCTATGAAACGTTTGCAAACCCTCAGTAAATCAACCCCTCAGTCTTTTCTATCCCTAGCACCTTTCTATGTGAGAGAAATCTCCCAGCGAGCCATTTTCTCTTCACCTCTAACCAGAACATGGCATCTGTAAGAAAAAAAAACGTGACCCCAGTGAATGTTCCAGTAAAGAATTGAGACATGACAGGGGTAAAGTGACTTTTTCTTGACAGGCTAATGCTTAACTAGAAGGCCCAGCTTTGTTCCACACTGCCATTGTGCTAGCAGGCAGGGAGACGTCAGGGCCGGCTGTGAAATGACAGATGTATTGAGATGTAATGGGCCTATCAGTGGCAAAACCAACTTGTGTTATGAGGCCCTGTTGTGGGGTGATGGCTGATGTCCATTACTGGGCTGACAGTTGTGCTGGCGAGATTTTACAGTGCTGTGTCTCCAGTGATATCAGTTGTGTGACTCTGACAAATGTGAATGGTGCGCCACAAGAGCCACTTCGCTCTCACACAGACAAAAGTAGAGGGTCATATAATTAAAGGAGAGACAGAGGGATATATCTTTATCAGTGGTAGGCAAACAAATGCCACAGGCTCAGATTAGCTTTTTATGAAAAAGTTAGTTGGTTCCATCTCTGGTATCATGCAGGTTAAAGCATTACATATTTTTAATTCAATGTTGAGCAACTGACTGACACAGCTGCACTGCTACCACAGTGGTTAGAAAAAAGAAAGAGAAAAAAACAATAAACATCCATCCATTGGAATAGACAGTGGATCTGAGTGTCGAGGAAATACATTTAAAAGGGGAAAATACTGTCCTGATTTGATTTTCAAAAGATACAATCAGTTTATGATGAATCTAATTGACTATGTTCACACAATATTCATCTCTGGAGGTTGTCAGCATACTCTTGTCTGGAGACACTTCACAAATTGAGGATGTTTTGAGTTGTTATAGAAGGTAGAAGGTAGAAGGTAGATTTATTGGTCATTTTTTAAACCACGTTTAGTAAACAAAATTACTTTTGTTCTTGATCCTGCTACATCTTTGGAGTTTAAGGATGAGTTGATTAAAATCATCAGCTACTGTGAAAATTCCATCCAGTTCCTTGGGCATGTTGCTGCTGGTGGCATCATTCAATTCCTGCAGTGCATTTTTTGAATTTGCCTCAGAGTCTTGTGTCCAAATGGCTCCCACAAGGTCAGTCCATCCAGTGCAACAGCTTGATCCAGGATGTTAGGGGTTAACCATGTCTCTGTGAAGATGTGCAGTCTCTGATCTCCCATTGCTGAGGGAGCCTTAATCGCATCTCATCCACTCCACTCTCCTGCAACCGGACATTCGCCAGAAAAAGGCTTGGTAGAGGAAGCTCTCAGGTCCAAGTCGGGTAAGCCTCGCCCTGATGTCGGCCCTCCTCCACTCTCTTTGTCCGGCGCTTTCAGTTTTGTTTCTCCCCTCTGGTCTGACTTGACGCTTGGCACATGCCACCGGTGGGGATCCTCTCGCTGCATTCAGTCCAAACTCCACACAACATATTGTCATAGTTGATTAGTGCTTTTCTATCATAGAAAAGTCGTGCTTCAGTGGAGGGGGTCTTGGTGAAAAAAAAAATAGAAAAATACAGTAAAACAGTAGCAAGGATTTGAGGAGCTACTGGCTATATCTGATGATACATACAATGCAATATATAAACACAAAGCGCTATAAAGCTTCTCTTTAATCACTGATATGAGTTAATAATCAGAAAAAAATACATTTTTTAAGCATTGTGTTAAAGAAGATCATCGGTGGTTTCTTGTGTTTAGATTCCCCATCAATTGGAATAGCCAAAAAAAAAAAAAAGATAAATTAGTGTATTAAGGATTAGAAATCCACCATGACAATATTTTTTTTTTGTGCGTGTGCATAGAACATAATTGGGTTCTGAAATGCATAACTTTTTTTTTTTAAGAGTAAATAATGGAAGGATTGAGGTTTGAATTATGATATATGGAAAATAATTAAGAGCATTGGTGTCTTGGCTCATGCTTTTGAGAGCACTGCCTCTGGGTTCAATATGTTCATATCACTTGATTCCAGCTGTCAGTTGTTCTTCACAGAATGAGTTAACATGTTAGCAGAAACATTAGCACAGAAGCTAAGGGTTTGATGCAAAATACAAAAAGCTCCAGTGGCCATATCTGTCTGAATAATGCAAGGCAAAAATCGTGATAAACTGTACATTTGACAACATTTGTGGTTGTTATGATGTTATTTTACATTTGAGAGACAAGAGTACAATCTGAAGAAAACTAAATTCTAAAAGTAGGTATAGGATTTTTTTTTTCATAGCATAGTGCAGGGCCCTAAAACTTTTTAAAACACACTTCAGTTTTTTTTTTTTTTTTAGCCACTTTGTTTCTACTTTATCAGGAATACAGCTTCCTCTTATGTGGGTGGGAAAATATTTTTCTGAGGTCTGGCCTTTGTTTTTGCCTTGCTGTCATGAATAATTCCATTCCCTACCAAAACACGCTAAATATGTATTCCTCATGCTAACAGTTTTGTTTTCCACAGAGCCTCAGTTGTGCAGTGTATGTCTGTTTTATGTTACCACGGTGTGCACTCCCACTGTGCTCCAGAGACTGCACTTTGCATTGTGCAGCATAAGTGACAGAGATGACACGAGTGCACTGAACGCACATTTACAAACTCCCAGCTCTCTTAGAGCCACTCAAGTATTCTCTGCATGGCTGGGTCTCGAGAGACTCAACAATACATAGCTTGCCCAGCCATGCTATCTTGATTGCCACAGTAACAGCTTCTCTCCCTGAGGACCAATCAGCCAGACTCTTTGTCAATAAAGCAGACTGTTTTCTCCAGCCTGGCTGAACTGACCCTTCGCAATTGCTGCTTGACCCGTGTCACCGTGCAGACAAGAAAATACACACCAGTGGCAGAGAAGACCCGCTGTCAGCCGACACAACCACCATCCAGACAGCACAGCTGCCAGGAGAAGGGAGGAAGAGAAATAGAAAAACATTTGGCTGTGTTTTTTTAACCTTTCGTTCATGCAGGCCTGACTGAGTCACACGCGTTTTACAGGTAACCCTCTGCTTCACAATTCTTCAAATCACAGCCCTCTCTTGATTGAAAGGAACCTTAAAGGTTTAAGTATGCTTCAAATTCAGGGCTTCCACACCTGAAACACTTTCCACCCCTAAACCTTTCCAGCAAAGGAACTGTGGGATGGGGTCTGACTAGCTTTGTATTTTAGGTTTAGGCACAAAAAAAATACTTGGCTATGGTTAGGAAAATATTATGTTTTGGCTTAAAAGGGTTAGGGTTAGCCATGTACCTCTGTCCCCTAATCCTAATCATCCATGCCAGCACGTGTGTTTGTGCTTTCGTTGACATCCTGGTATTGGTAGCGGCATCCCCAATTGTCTATAGCAGAAGCAGAGGGTTACTTTGAGCGTAATATGACGTTCACTGACAAAGCGGCAACATATCATGAGTTGGGATGAGAACATGTTGACATCCCCTCCACCTCTAGATGACAAAGTCAGTTTATATAATTGTCACTTTAGAAATGTTTAATATGAAACATGCAGATGTAATGTATCTGTGGTTTGCAGAAACGTAGTTGACTGGGCTGCAGAGCACCCTCGGGACTCCCAAAGCCTCTGGCTCATTTTCTCAGTTATTTGTAACAGGTTAATGTGGCCAATTTACTGCATTCATTGCTTTGTAATGAGTTGATTTACACAGGTCTTATCTTTATTAATGTTTAATTGTCATATTAAAAATAAATGAATTAACAATTTCAGGGCTTTCTTGGTCATCCATATTTTACTTGCAGTAGTAACTAAACAGTCATTCTTCTTTCAATGGAGGGATTAAAAGGAGACTAACTGAGGACTGATTGAGACTGATAGAGTCTGTCATGGTGCGAGACACTGAACCCTTCACTCTAAATCCCAGTGCGCACACACACAGATACACACACACACACACACACACACACACACACACACACACACACCTTTGTAGTCCAACCCTGGTGTGTATATATTACCCGGCTGTGAGTGTAATCTGATAGCATTTGCGAGCCAGAGCTCTCCCAGAGCCCAGATGTTGTGCATGGGGCTAACAGTGGGGGAAATCCGGGGTCCACAGAGACACAGCCAGCTTGCTGGGCTGCTGAGGGACTCCAGGGCCAAGGGGCCAAGCTCATGAAAAATGCATTAATGTAGCTTTCGTTCTCTCTCATTGGACTTGTAATATGGTTGCTGCTCCCGCGGGGTTTGTATCCGTAATTTGACTCACATCCTTTCTCTTTTTGTGCGTGGTACCTGAATGTGTGTGTGTGTGTGTGTGTGTGTGTGTGTGTTTGCAATTGAACTTGCATGGGTCTGCATTATTCATCTCGCCTGTCTTCTCCTTGTTATGATGACATTGGTAAAGTCTTTGAAGGCTTTGAAGTCTTTTTATGTGTCGGTGCAGGTGCATCGTCGGCGCATTGCCATGCTTTCGTCATTCTAATAAGCAATGAGCTCCCATTAGAAAATGGGTTGGCGGCTACAAATGGCACATCGGACAATGCATGGAAACAATGTATAGTAGAGTAGACTGTGTCCGGAGTGGGAGCAGAGTGAAGCCCCCTGGGCAGTGCAGCTGGTGACGGATTGTCAAAGAAACAAATCGACACAGTTAGACTCCACTTCTTATCTGCTTAACATGCATATGGCTCTTTGTCAGTACTTGGCAGAGCCCAAAATGAGTCAAAGACAACATGACATCCTGTGTGTTCATTCTTAAGTAAAAATCTGATATAATACCACTTATGTCTTCCTATTATATTTTTTTATTTTTATTTAAAAAAAAAAAAAACGATTTACAGACATAATTGCAGAATGGGTAAAGGGTTCAATAACTTAGCAAAACACTCAAAATTGGAGCAGCATCCCAATGTTGATACATCTTCAAGAACTCTTTGTGTCTTTGTAATTCTTGAAACGACGGATCCTAAAATGGGATTAAGGACACACACTTTCTTAAGGACTCTCCTTGAAAGCATCCTTGGTATTGCACTTGGTTGTACATAGATAAAGTAACAGGAGTAGTTGAGTGACTGAAAAAAAGAAAGATGATTCAACAACCTCACCTAGCTCCTTTAGTGATTTGTGATTCAGTTTCTATGCCTTTTTGTATTTTTATCCTTTCAGCCAGTATTCAAAACACCCTTTAACTTTACCTGAGTTTTGGATCGTAAATGGACTGCTAAACTCAGAGGTTCACCTTAGGGCTGAGCACCTGTCGATTTTGCTCTCCATGAACAAAATCCTAAAATGCTTGAACCAGAGTGCCAGCTCATGCTGAACCCATTATTCCAGCAGAGTGCTATGACCCTCACACTCAACTGCAGACTGGCTCAAGCTTTTGCCAGAGGTCACTGCCTGGCAAGGCCACCAGGACTACATCTTGGATAAAAAGCTGAAATACAGTCTTGAGGTCCCCATCTTGGACACTCTCCTCTCTTGGGTTGCACTTTGAGATTCAACCCTGTCACCAGTGTAATATGTTGACATTGGACGTTACTGTAAAACCACAGATACTTTACATTTTATACATATCTCACCATTTGTAAAGTGATGTGGTATATTAACTGACGTTGTCATCAGGAGGTAGAAGGTATAGTGCACAGCATGTCACCCAGCTGAGACCAAATTGCAGAATTGCATTATGGACAACTGTTATTTTATTTTTTAAATTAATTAATTAATTTTTTAGTAAGTCATGGGTGTCAACAGCTTTGTAACCAACAGAAAGGTGGCTTTTGGCGTTAAGCTTGTGAGTCAAAAGCACTGACAGAGCGGACATATTTGACAAGCTCTGAGCGAGAACTGACTTTAGAGCTCACAATAAGTTTGTACTCTGCAGTTTTTAGTTTCTGTTCGATATCTAGTGATGGCAAACAATGTTGCACATTTGCAACCCATAATTAGTGCACTTAGCTTGTTTGCTTAATCTTGTCAATGCTGCAGTGAACACTGAATGTCTTACTGAGCCTTCATCAAACCATAAAACTTAATGTGGGAAACAAATCCTCAGATATTTGCATGAAACAGCAAACACTGATTCAGCTGTCATAATTCTGGATCGGGTACAGCCCCTCCGTTTCCCCAATTTCGTGTCGAACATGACACACCAGTTATATGAACAGAAAGGCCTTCTCGTCTGCAGCGGAGCTGTGTACATAGCTCTGGTCTACTGGCAAAAAAAAAAAAACTGCATGCAATTACAATGATAATCCATCTGTGGTTTACAGAAATGTGCAATGCCAATGCATTTATTCTGACTACTTGGTTGAACAATAGCATGCTGTAATGAAAAGCTACTGTGACACAATCTTTGTCTCTGCTGGAAAGACAGGCAGACTGGAGCTTTGACAGTCACTATTGAGCACATTTATTATTGAGTTGTTCTGGAAATTTGGGGATTTGAGGGAATTACTGGAAGCTATAACAAAAATCAAAGAATTTGTTGCAGAAGGAATAAATCATCATCATTTGAATTATTTGTCAATATAGTTTTTTACTGAGGGTACAGGGCCACTCAGTTTCCGTTTCACATTTTGCTTCATCAGTAGCTCTCCTGCCACTCATGGCACTCTGGGGCCTTATTGAGGCAAAACTTTGCTAATTCACCATGAGATCTAACAAGAGCTCTCACTGGCTATCAGCGGAGCATGTTGGTGGTGTACCGCCCCTTCAAACTTTAATGGAGTTTTCAGGTACACCAGAAAGTAAAAGTTTGGTCTGATTTTATTCAGGCAAATGTGACCGCTGGAGTGTTTTCTGCAGTCTGTGTTTATAGGCCACAAACAGCCAATGGATGTGTTCCCAGATTGACAAGCACTGTTGCTGTAACAACATGCTCTGACTGTGTGTGGGAGTAGAGTGTGCCTGTAAATGTGTGTGTGACAGCTCATACTCACACTGATGAGCATCAAACACTTTGAAAACTTACCAGGAACTCTGTTTTTTTCACACATTTTCTGCTAGCCCCTCTCCTTTTCCCTCCTGTCACTTTACATTAGCGAAGATAACCAGCCTCTCCTCCATCATGATATTTGCAGCTGCTGACAATCCCCAAGTGTTTGCGTTGCACCATTGTGTCAATTTCGGTGCTCGAGTTGAAACAGTTTAAACATTTTAAGTAAAAACAGCTGTTCCTCAATTTGCCAATCAATTTAGCTTCACATTGTATCAGAATGCAATATATAAATCACAAATGCCTTTCCTGTCAATGTAATCACTTCTGACATCTCTACAATCTAAAGCTGGGGGAGGCAGAACTAGGGAAAAGGCAAAAAAAAAAAAAAACACCCTCCTCTGCTCTCTTCTCTCTGTCCCTTCTACCAGATGACCATGTGTCATATACACACGCAGAATGTCCTCATTCCAAAGTCGTCAAATACCGCCACTTTTGCAGTGCTTTCAGTGTAAGTTCCTGATGCTGGATGCCACCTTTTGATTTCACATTATACACTGCTGGATGGCATCAGATGAAAATCTTGCCAGGCAGAACCATTCGCCAGCAGATGGCTGATGGACACCTTTTGTGGCAACATGATATGCAGACTTGCAGCAACAGCTGAGAATGTGGCTGGGCGGAACCTGTTTCAACCACATAATACACCACTGCAGGGGCAGTGGATGAATCCAAAAAACCCCAGACTTTCATGCGGGAGTCAGGTGTTCATTTCCTGTCTGAATGTGTGTTTTTTTTTTTTTTCTTTTCTTTCTTGCACCTTACCATGTTCCTCATTTGCCTAAACCTAACCTTCTGTGGTCTTGTTGCCCAATCCTAACCATTCCTGCTAGCTTGTATGTTTCTTGACATCCTGTGTTGAGCAGGCAGCAGCTCTGCAGTCATGGACCTTTGGTGAATGACTTTAATGGCTTAAATTTGGCCAGTAAAATCCCTTAGTGCCAGGTATCATGGTGAACTGGTGGCCAGTGGCAATGGTTTAACCTGTGTAAAGGCAGAAACAGAAAGTTTGCAGATCTGGCGGAGAGCTATGGCTTTCCATCTCCCTGGAGCTGGGGTTTGGGCTGCCATGATTTGCGTTTTTTTTACCTGATCAGTTGCTTTCTCAAGTGCAGTCACCTGTGTGTTGCACGTGGATGTGCCCGCTGCCATTCAGCTGTCCACCGACATATAATAACAATGCCATTGATTCAGAGCAAGGGCGAAACAAAGGTGAAACTTATGTGATGTCAGTATAGAACCACAAAATGGACTGAATTTTTGGACCCAAGTGCTGACACAAGACACAGACAAGGATTAAGTTGAAACAAAAGCGTGATTTATTTGCAATGGTGAAAAAGCTGAGTGTAGCACACATCCAGTCCAAAACCCAGGTGAGGATCCCTCTTGTGAGGTCTTGAGTGCTTAGATGAAGGTGGGAAGCGAGCGGGCAGGCAGGCAGGAACACAGGCGAGTGAACACCACGATGGCTGGAGCAGGAAGCAAGGATCTGCTACGACTCTGAGACAAGAGATGAAAAGACACAAGCAAATGAGCCACACAGGCAACAACTAGAAAAACTCAGAAACAACAGGTAATGCTGAGAGGCCGTGAGAACATCTACCACTTGGCAGGAGTAATACTCTGGTAACGAGAAGGTCTGAAGCCACAGCTTAAGTACTCCACCAGCTCATCAGGAGATTGCCTGCACCTGGCCCAGCCTACGGAGAAACACCACGCCCACACTCTCACACACACACACACACACACACACACACACACAGGTTAGAGCACAGAAGGGTATGTAGACAGGGAGAAACACAC
Organism: Plectropomus leopardus; assembly: GCF_008729295.1. Classification (NCBI taxonomy): domain Eukaryota; kingdom Metazoa; phylum Chordata; class Actinopteri; order Perciformes; family Serranidae; genus Plectropomus; species Plectropomus leopardus. Next base: position 3,589,192 of record NC_056471.1, on the reverse strand, counting down.
GAAGGAGGAGGAGGGGGAGGGGCTGCATAGCAGCCGACCACAACACCAAACCTCTAAAGTAAAACTTTTGGGTGGATGAATGGGTCAAGAAAACATATGACTTCACATGGGAGCCACAGTCTTTCCCTTACTGTAAGTTTTCTATTGAGACCTAAACCATAATTGTTCCCTAACTCTGACTGAGTTCCTATTGTGTCTAAATCAAAGAGGTGACAGATCTAAAAATCAGTCATTTTGCACAAATGTGAAAGGCTCCAACAAACAATGTCCTATCAGCAGGAGCATCAGTCAGAAAATTACACTATGAACCATTTTGGAAGGCAAAATGTAAAATGACATTATTTCGATTCAAAGGCAGAGGCAAACTCAATATGTTGCTCAGTGACATTTACAGATGTAACCCACAAAGCACAGATTGTATAGCTGTGCACGGATATAGTGAGAAAAAAAAATATGCACATGTGATTCATCTACTCGTTTAAACTTGGAGACAGAAGCAACAGATATGTGTGAGATCTCACTTCTCTTGATCGCCTGCTGTTGCTTTGCTGTTCCAAAAATGGTGATTTGTTTAACTGCATTTTCCTTTTTGTTACTTTGATTTTTGAAACTTAACTATGTTTTTGTGCTCTGCAGAGCCCGTGGTGACATTTGTCATTAATTCTCGGCCATGTTTTTTGTAAGTGCTGAAATAAAAAACCTAAATAATTAATTCCGCAGGGCCACAAGAAAAATGTTGGTCGTCTTGATTGAGATGACTGTTGTTTATTGACTAAATGACAGACTATTATAGCTGCTCACAATCACAAACAAGTTTGAATTGATTTTGTTTTATTTTAATCTAGGACTGAATAACAATGACATACTTTAGACAGTTCGGCATGGAGTAATTCTCAGCATGAGACACTTGATTTGGCTGCTCAAAATGTCTGGGCTCAAAAAGCAAACAATACTGACCACGAGGAAGGTATAGATTTCATTATGCACCAGCTGGAGGGACCGGGAAGACTTAATGGTTACAGGCGGGTGCACAAAAAATGCATAAAAAATAGAACTCCTACTCGAGAATGTGCCATTCCACCAAATAGGCAGTATCTTGCAGCCGGCTTTAACTACATCTGGCATGTAGAATCTTAAAACACTGTGGAACGTGCATCAGTGCTTGTATAGATGGCTTTCTCTACAAAATCACAGGTGACTTGCTCTATCATTTTGAGTCAAATTGACCCTGAAACACATTTTTAATTTTATATACTTGGCTTTCTAATGATATCAGTATTGTGTTTGTACTCCAAATACTAAGTCACAGAACCATAACTTTGAGAAAATGGCTTTCAAATATCTCTGTGCAGTGGCCACAAAGATACATGACAGCGCCCATTGGCCTTTCTAATAGAGAATAAAAATGAATAAACAGAAACAGAAACATATCATAAACACTTGTATTTCGGACAAACAGTCACATTATCCACAAAACACCACACAAATTTCTGAAAAAACTGGGGTCGTCATTATTGGGTGCGTAAATGTTGACCAAATTGAGATATTCAGTGTAAAGACTGCCCTGTATTATCAGATATCTGCCAACTTTATCTGCTATTACCTTTGTGACAATTAGTGGAATGGACCTTTGTATGAGCGTCACCCACCTCGATTGGGTAGTAAAAGGTGCTGCAAATATTTCCCCTTTTACTTTTTTAAGTTTTTGCAACCCTCTGCAGTTCCAAGAGGTAAATTTAACTTCTAATCCACTGGTCATAGTGTCTGATTTTGAATGAGGAACTCATGTTTAAATATGAAAGGTATGTTTAGCCTGCCTGGACAACAAATATCTAGAAATAGCAAATGTAACACACAACCCTCAAGACCCAAGAACCAGGTTTCTCCATCCCTCCCTTTCGTACACTCCCGATGACCTAAATACCATTCCACACATTGAGGAATAGTCATGAGTTACTATCCTGTCTATCACTCACATAATCTCAAATGTAGTAGGTTTTCCTCCTTTCTTTCCCCCCTCTCTTAAAATGAGGTGTATATCTACAAAATAAGAAATATGAATATATATATATGTACACACACACGTGCATACATACACACACGAACATACACACAACTAAGCCTCGACATACTGATCTATGAAACTAAATCTTAGAAGTCACACCCAACTACATATAAAAAGAAAACAGTAAATGTTAATTATTTGTTGTTGTGTTAATCATCATATCTTAGTCAATAATAATGTGAACCATCGACCGGTTCTTTGGGTGAACCCGAGCTTAAAACGTTAGTAAAGGATACCGCTTGTTGCCACCTGGGGAATTGAGTCTGGATGCCAGTCAAACCATTGGCTTCCCCAGTTTTTGTCCAATACTTTGCAAACTAGGTTTTATCACTTAGAACATCTATGAATTGTCAGCATGTGTGACCCTTTTACTCAGCTTGTTAAGATGCCAGTCCCATACTGTTAAGCTGCTTATCCTGGTTTTCCTTCTCTCAAATCCGTTTGATGGAGTCCTCAGCATCAGTTGGTTTATCAAACATTCTGGTGTTGTCTTTGTAGGTTACTAGCAACTTGGCGGAGAAGCGTATGCCATTCTGTATCTCCATGTTGCGTAGCTGTAGCCTCAAGGAGTCTAATTCCTTCTGTTTCTTGCATATCCCGCCGCCATGTTGGGATACAACCACACTGCCTTATCCTATCCATTTTTTTTGGGCTCTGACCGCTTTCAGCACCATCATCTTGTCTCTGTCATTCAGGAATTTCATTATCATGGTTCTTGGGGGGGAGGGGGGCCTCAGCATCGCTCCTCGTGCCGACATGGTGGGCTCTCTTCAAGATGGGTTTCGTGTTTGGCAAATCAATCCCCAGAGCCTTGGGTAACCAAGCTTTGATAAAGGAGCAGGCATTTCTGCCCTCTGCCCTCTCTGGCACACATTCCAGCCCCAGGTTGGATCATCTCAATCTCGTTTCAAGATTGGCGACTTTAGGCTTCGGACCTTGGCCTCTAAGTTAGCAACAATGTCCTCAGCGCCAGAGATACATATCTCTGCACTTTTAACTCGTTCCCTGCATTCACCGACCTCCCTTCTCATATTTTCAATTGCTGTTGAAAATTCCATTGAACCTGTAGTTAAAGTCAGTTTTCATGTCTTTGATTGCTTCACGGATTGGCGTGTAGGATGTTCCGTCAGCTTCGCCGTTTCCAGCATTCTCCTCCTCCATTGCACTAGCAGCATTAGCTATAACTTCTTCACTTTGTTTGGCCGGCCCAAATTCAATCTTAGTTTCGTGACAGTTTGTCACGGCCTTTACACTGTCTACCCTGTGTCAATGACATTGAAATTTCATCAGCTCTGTTACGGTTCACTTTCAGTGACAAAAAGTCCAATTTGTTGTCGGAATTTGACAGGATTTTGCTGAGGAAGAAGACACATGTCCGTCTCGTGCGCTGCCATACCGGAAGTGAATCAATCATGCCTTGTTACTGTAAGCTCTTTATTTAGATTTTACAGGGAAATACATAAATAGAAATAAGCAGGTTTTTGTGTGTGTGTGTGTTGTGTGTGTGTGTGTGTGAGAGAGAGAGATCATAACCAGAATAAGCCTCAAAAATGGGTTATCATTGTCCATATAACTGCACTCATAGAGGGAAGGAGAGTGGCACTAAGTCAGACCAGAGTGCAATTTTTTTTTCTGAAAGCTTGTCCTCAGGTTTTTACCCCCCCCCCCCCGCAAAAAAAAAATAAATAAATAAATAAATAAATAAAAGTACATTATAAAAAAAAATAATAATCATAAAAAAAGAAATAATAATAATGATCAAATGGCAAATGATCAATTTGCCATTAAAAGTAGCATATTCAGAAAAATCCTCATAATAACCAAAAACTGAGATGTTCATGGATCATAAATCCATGTTTATCTAGAAATGAGCTGTTGCATCATCTGACTGATATTTATGGATCGCCACGCCCAGGGCCGGCTCTTGGCATAGGCGATATAGGCGGTCGCCTAGGGCGCCATCTACTGGAGGGGCGCCTCCACACTGCCAGTCCCCCTTGGCTTCGAGGGAAAATAATAATAAAATAATAATTTTCTATGTCCACTGGCGCACTCACTCTCTGTGTTTTCTGTCTAAAAAATATATATATATTAACATTACAAATAAATAAACACGGACATGTTCCTAAATTATGTGTGAGCACGTGATGTGTCGTTATTGGGTGCGGAGGTGCAGGTTAGGGTTAGGGCGCCTAGGGCACCAAATTGGGTAGAGCCGGCCCTGGCCACGCTACATATGGTTAAAAGCTGCACAGTTAAGCTGTGACCAGCATGGTACAGGAAAATTTATTTTCTTTTTCAAACTCCTGATATAACTCATAAGTTTGTGTTTGCTGAGATTTGGCTGTTTCTAATGGTGCAAATAAAACCATGTTTCAACACCATCACTCCAAAACTGACAACCATCACATCACATCTGGAAAGTTGAAGTATCACAGATTATAAAGTCTCAGCCACAACTCAGCAACCTCACTCCCCTACATTAAAAAAAAAAGTATTGGCTGTGGAATAGGATCTTGTTTTTTCTTGCATTATTAAGTGTCTGAAACCTAAACCAAATTGGATGGATTTTTTTCCAAAAATGTGGGAAGAAGGCAATGAAAGTAGAAATGAGCACTGAGCAAAAAAATTGTAAAAAGTAAAAAAAAAAAACTGTGTCCTTGTGCATTGACATTAAAAGAAGTGTTGCAGCTTTTTAAAAAAAATTTTCTAAATCTACAAATTTCTTGCAATTTGTGGCACACTTTTCACCAAGTTGCTTATTGTCTTTTTTTTGCCATATTTTTGGAGGAAATCTCACCAATTTGCAGCACAAGAAACATGATGTTGCTCCAGTTTCAAAGTTTTAATTAGCAGCCACGCAATGTTATTATTATTTTATTTTTTTTATTTTGTTCTCTCAAATATATCCCCGAGTGGGCTTACTTTGTGTTTTTGGTGTCTTTGAGCTTTAGACATTCTTTTTGCACATCAGAAAACAAAGCATATTATCCTCCACCGCACAGATACATGAGCAGAAACAGTAGCAGCTCATGTCCGGCATGTCTACAGAAACAAATGTATGTAGGTCATGTGTGGAGCATGTGGGGCCTTTGTAGCACAAAGCATTGTTGAAGTCAGAAAAAGGATTATTTCAACACCCTTTGGCGCAGCATTGAGAGATGAGCCGCGGGTTAAAGGTGGGTGCTCAAGCTGCGTGCAGCATTGTCTAAGACCTCCCTTCCACCGGGGCCTCCAGGGTTTTCGTATGCACAACTTAAAGCAGGACCTTCTCAAACAGCTAAGCCTGCCTGGATCAAGTGGGCTGCTGCACACATCAGCAACAGTGCGCCATCAAAGAGTTGCTGCACACAGAGGCTGACTTTATCAAAAAGACCTGTCCTGTCATTGTCAGGACGTACATAGGCTAGGTGTGTGACCGGCTGGAAGTTCAGAGGTCTCAAGTTCAGAGACGCTTTCAAAAGCTCTACTTTGTCAGAGGTCAGTGTCCTCTCTGATTTGTATTCAGGCCGCACAGGCATCTCCTCTCAGTGGGTTTTATTATGGACATTTTCAGTGTTTTTTCTGCCGTAAAAACTTCAAAAGAAATGGGTCTTAGAAAGTATCATCCAACCCAATGGAAAGCAAAAGTATTAATACGTGTTTGAAAGGCCTGCCAGCATAAAGGCCAGGACTGGATGATAAGAGTGCACATTTTCAGACAGACTGTCCCTGAGGTATTCATAGCTGTGCTCAGGTTGTACATATGGACAGTGACGGGGCAGGTGTGAGTGAAATTTAAAAAAAAAAAAAAAAAAGAGGTAAAGAGAGGAGTTAAAAAACCTCACTCCACTGTTCAGCCATGTTCAGAGAAGACTATTTTTTTTTGCTTAACAAGGATTCCATTGAGTTATTGTATATTTCTTCAATTGTTTAACTGAAAGATAATAACGTTTGTACATATTGGACTAGAGGAACATGACGAGGCAAATTTCATGTTTGCAACTGCTGATGTGCCAGAAGTACCAATTCTGGATGTCAATGCTAATGCTGGGTCATCAACAGAACCGGGTGGTTAAATTGAGTAAACTTGAACTCCCCCACAAGAGTCAGCTGTTTGTGGGACCCAACCACTCCACACCTGCACTCATGCACCCTATATCACATTGTTTCAGGCAGCGATATTGCCTGACGCTGTCCTTTATGTGCATGTTTTATTCGACCACGTTCTTAAGTGATGTTGCTTGTGTTGCATGCGGACATGCCCGGTGCCATCCGGCCATCTGCCGGCGTGTAATAACAATGCCATGAGTTCCGTCCGAGTGCGTTCTCATCTGGCGTTAACAGGTTGGATGTTATCTGGTTGGATGCCAGGGCGACTTTTGGCGTCACGCTCCTATATGCCAATAGCACTGACAGAGCATTTAAGGAGGTATTTGAGGAGTTTGAAGTGAGAATAGGCTTGATTGACTGGCCTCTGGAGGAAGCCTCAAGTGGTCATTCAGGGAACTGCAGTTTTTGCACTTCTGTGTCAGCTACATTTTCCATCCCCGGACACTGCTGTTTGCAAGGGCAAAAATGGTCATTATGACCGTTTTCATATTTTGCAGGCACTTTGTGGAATGAATTTGAAAAAAAAAATGTAATGCTGCTAGTACCTGACTTTTTCTAAAAGTGTCTATATTTTCATCAGAAATATATCCAATAAATAAATAAATATATAAAGTGTGTCTGCCTTACTTCTAACATTACCACTATAATTTCCAAAATGTAATCCTGCCATGTTTGCTACGAGCAACAATGTAAGGATTCATAAAAACATTGGCAAAATATTTCAGCATCAACATTCTTGTTTTGAGAAAGTGCTGCTGCAATAAGCAAATTCTAGTCTACTCTGTGCGCAATTTTAAGTACCATTTCAGAAACCCTTTAAAACACTGAGCAAATAGGTTTGTTTTCTTTTTTTAAGCATATATATATATATATATATATATATATATATATATATATATATATATATATATATATATATATGTATATATATGTATATATATATATATATATATTTAAGTATTTAAGTTTACTTTTTAATTTCCTGTTAGTTCATTTTTTTTTTTTTGAAGAAATCAAGCTAATTTCAAGGGTTTAAAAAGTGTCCTGTAACGAGGTGAATGCTGTCTGGTCCAGCATTAAAATGAGCCCCTCTTCCATTGACAGCAATATGTTAATCACTGGCGTGCTCTAATTGAAGTCAGTGGCTACCTTTACTTCACTTCTGATGTTGTATTAACCATGAAGTCCGAGTTGTGTCTCATGCTGTAAATGAATTGAAGCCAGTTCATCCAATATTTGCAGAAGTCCATGTTTTCTGGGAAATGACTCATTCCACACATCAAGTAATAAGCTGATGTTTATGGGGCCAAGAGGCACACTTTGTTTGATAGAAAAATGCAGGAGCTGGAGTTTGATTTATTATGGCAGCAGACAACAAGAGAATTAGTGACTGGGGAGTGCTATGACTGTAAAAAAAGTCAAGGACAGCTCAAAAGATGAAGAAGGAGGCAGACACAGATATAAACTTTGAATTTGAAATAAGTAAATACATTTCTGCAATGTAGTTAAAAAGCATTTTTAAGGTGGACGTGCACATTGCTTCCTTTGCTGCAGATGTGAACTATTGGTTCCCTCTTGACTGTGATGGATGGATCGCTCAGCTCTGAGCGTGGGCATTCTTCAAAGCAGCTCACTGCACGTTGCAGACAAACAGAATGGTAAAAGAAGCTGATGGACTTCATTTATTAAATCTCCCAGTAGAGGCTTGTTTGACATTTTTTAATCACACTCTGTGGTGCATCATAGCCAGCAGTAATTAAATTCAGACCATCTAATTCCTCCAAACATATACTATCAAGCTGCCATAATTTTCTTTCAATTAGTGCATTTCTAGAGTTTGAGGATACATTATCAGGATCAGATTCAGTGTGGTAAACAAGCCACGGGCTGCGTCTGTGTTAGTGGAAACGGGTGCTGCCCTCGTATACTTGCAATAAGTACACAAGGGCCATTATCTCCTGTGGTGCTCTGAGCATCGAGGGCTCTGCAGTGTGACACTGACCGTCTGGCTGGGGGTAAAGAGGGGGCTGCACATGTTTCACCTCTGCCATGTAGTGCTGTGCTTCACACTTACAGAGGTCATTATCTGACTCGTGGCTTTTACATGGGACATCGATTTTGTTCAGTTTTTCTGTCTTTTCTTCAGTGTTAAGCCAATTTTAGCTCAGGTGGTATTTAGAGGTAATTGGTTTCTTGCCAGCTGTCACAGATACCAGGTTGTTCTACCTACAAAAAAGTAATGTGTTATAATTTGCACTGGTGTCAGAAGTATTTAGATACATTACTTCTGTGAAAGTACTATCATGAAACTGTAAATATATAATTATATATATCCATTTTAGAGATTAAGTTCACAAATTAATTAACTAATTAGCTGAGAAGGGGTAGATAATATAAAATTCATAATTCCTCCTCTTCCTTTTCCAAAATGTAAGATGCAATTTTGTGTTGCTTATTTGAAAATGTTCATTACATTTTCGGTATAGGTTATTATCTATTTTGTTTGTTTGACAATAAATATCTATATACTTCTATATCTAAAAATACTCAATTACAAGTAAGAGCCCTGCATTGAAAATGGTACTTAGGTAAAGGTAAGTGAGTATAATCAGGAAAATGTACTTTAAGTATAAAAAGCAAATATACTCAATCCCCCCCAAAATTTAATAAATGAATGAATGAATGATTGAACTGATAAATGAATGAATAAATAAATAAATAAATAAATAAAATTGAATCATGAATGTATAAAGTCAAACAAACAACAAATAACTCAAAATTATTCAAAATAAATTTTGGAACAACTTAAATGTTTGTCAAAAATACTTGCCAATACATTTTCAGTCATTCATCAATTTATTAATTGACCAACTGTCAACAAAAGATCAGATTTTAAAATATTTTTTCTTATGCTTATCATGCACAAATCCTAATTTGTAAGGGAACTAGGGACTAAAGCTTTCAGATACATGTAGTAGTGTAAAAATGTATATTATTTCCACCTGAGATGTAGTGGAGTAATAAAGGAATAGAGGGTAGAAGGTAGATTTTTTAGTCATTTTTTAAACAAAGTTTTAAAAAAATGCAAATACATTTGTCCTTGATCCCGCTACATCTTTGGATGTAGATGTGAATGAATAGAGTTGCATGGAAATAACAGACTCAAGTACAGCACAAACAACCTCAAATCTGTACTAAAGAACAGCACTTGAGTCAGTGTGCTAAAATGTAAATGTATTTCATAAACATTATTGTATTTTAAGTCACTCATGTTGTATGACCTGTAAATATCAGTACCATAAGCCTGCAAATAAAACTTTAAACTGAATCTTTGTCTCTGCACAGCCCACCCAGTCTTTGTCTTGCCACACTGTCTCATCCTAATCATGATACTCTGACCTCCAAATCTATTTCAATAAAGTACTGATATTCAGAGAGTTTCCTCCCAAAAAGCTGAGCAGGTCAAGTGCATTAGGGGATTATTTTAAATGTCAAAGTGATACATTACTGCTAGGACCTCTACCTCGGATCTCTTACAGCTGTAGACTGTAAATTGGGAAAGATGTGGTGATGTAAAAAATGTCACTGTGTAATTGGTCTTCCATCCCAGCAGAATCCTGAGGGAGCTGAGAGACCAGAGATCGGATGTCAGCCACTCATGTGCAAAATCTTTTGAAAGCAGTGAAACTTGTTGATGTTTCTACAGATATTTCCTGGTGCAGACCTTGAGTGTGCAATGCAGATAGTGGCCGAGGTAAACACAGCAAACAAAGCTGAAAGCTGAGCTGTAGTCTCTCTGCACAGGGACACCAGGATGCAGGTCTGCTCAGGTCGATACATGACAACAGCCCTATGTGCAAACAGTGACACTGCTTAAAAGCATCATTGTCACCCCACAGTTGAGTCTGAAAAGGATGCAAACCTTCACAGTCAACAAAACAGCGTAACAGAGCATCCACTTTTTTTGACAAACCTGAATTCAAGAATGGACTCTTGGTCCTTTACAGTTAGGTTATTTTTATGGCTTTTTTTAACCTTTATTCAAAGACTGACATTCACATCAATAGATGTGGACTGACTCCTGGTGCTGGTAATCGGTCATGGCCAAGAATCTACAGCCTCTATTAAAAGTGTATCACACTTAAAAGAACTGGTTGCTTTTTTTATTCAGCAGCATATTATAAGTTTGGGCCTTTTCTGTGTTTATTGGGAAGCAATAATGAAGAGATAAGTGGAAGTCAGAAAGAGAAAGATGCAACAAAAGTTCCTGGAAGTTCATGGTAAGCATCTTAGCCCCTCAGCCACTAGAGCATTTTTTATTTTTTTAGAACTGGGTGATCACAAGTGATATGAGATTATTAATTGATGCTTTATGGCTTTTGAGAGGGGTACATTTTTTTAGAATAACTGTTGTGTCCATGACCTGTTAAAAAAAAGACGTGACTGGAAGGTGTAAGATGAAAACGTGCTTGGACAGAATTGGTGCCGTTGTTATTATACAGTGTCAGACAGCCATATGGCACCGGGCTTGTCCACATGCAACGCGCATGGATGGCGTCACTTGAGAACATGACAGAACCGGACGTGTGAAAACACTGAAGGACAGCATCGGATAATGCTGCCAGTAAACACGTAATATGAGGAGCATTGCGCTTATAGGGTGGGTCTATGGGGAGGTTGACGGGGCCCAAAAACGATTGACGTTACTGTAGGAGTTCAAAGTTCGCTTCCCATGTGAATGTGTGTTGTTTTCTTTGAGCATCTTACCATGTGACTCTTTTGCCCAAACCTAACCATCCACGACTTTGTTGCCTGATCCTAACCATCGTGATAGTCCGTGCTAGTTACCATGTCCTGTTTTATACACATAATATATTTGTACATTAATGGCGCTGGTGATGGCAACATGCAGCAGCAGTTGAGCACTAATGCACTTCTGTGGGCTGCACAAGAATTTGCCCCTTGGGGGACAGTAAAGTTTTCTTGAACCTTGAACCTTGAACGCAAGGACTGTGCTGCTTCTTCCCACCATGTGCATTTGTCATAATGGTAATGGCATCTGGGACTGTAAACAGCTGACACAGACGGATACCTAAAACATCATGAGAAGACGTGGAAGTTCACTCACAGAGCAGCGCCATGTCACATGTTGGGATGAGAACGTATTGAGCATTTGCACATTTGAGAGGAGTTCTTGATTATGTTTTTCTGTGCTCTGAAATGTTGCCTATAAGATAGGCAATGGACTCATCAAAGCAACCACAAGCTCTACAATGTCAATTGGAGTTAATCTAACAGCATTTGCACGGCATGTCAACCTCAGGCATTTGATGCCAATGATGAATGGGACCAGTCTTAACTAGTCCTCATTCGTTCCCACTTATTTTTTTCCTTGATGAAAATGTGCGGGATCACATGTGGCATATTTGTCTTGTCTGACCGCCAATAAAGAAAATGCAGGGTAGATTTGTTGATGGTTTCAAAAATACAATATTTCTTGGATGTCAGTAATTCAAAATAAAATGCAAGCTCTATGAGCACTATACCCTAAAGAAACATCATGTATAATATCTATTTGATAAATTGAAACATAGTTAAGAGTTTTAGTGATAACACAATCATTTTTCACACCCAAATGGCTTGCATCATTCTCCACAGCTAAATTCACATGGAAGTGTTCTTTTGTCCTTAAAACTGAATGCACCTGACTTTACCTCTTTTGTTTGGATGTCCGTTCTTGTTCCTGTGCAAAATCGGCTGATACACCCACCAGAAATGCTCGCTCTAAAAAAATAAAAAAAACAGCTGAGACTGTGAGCTCCCAGGTTATCTGCTGCAACAATCTGAATTGTGCCTTGAAGACATCTGCCAAGAAATGGTGTGAAAGCTCTTGCTCCAGAGTTTTCATATCTTAAAGAAGAGGATGTAAGACATGTTCATAGCCATACTTCTATACATCATCAGTTTTACACTGCCAAGTAAATTGAGGACAGTGATGGATGTGAGCCTGGAGGCAAATTACTCAAAGTCCAGATGATTCCACAAAGCTTAGCTTGTGTTTCCTGTAAGAAGTACCAAGAGGACTGCAAAACTCAAAATCATCTATGTATAAACTTGACAAAATTCTCATCTCATTCCCTGACAGTAAAACATGTTCTTGGGAGTGTGAAACATCCTGAGGAGATTTCCAAGTGTGTTGTTCACCAGCAACCATATCACTCTGCTGTGCTGTGTTGTTTTCAACTACCTTTTCCACAGCATCTTTGAGCTGGTGCAAAGACTTCAGTGCTAGCTAAAACATCTCTTTTCTTTGGCATCAAGTATGTGCTCAGTGCTCAGTCTACAACCTTAAAACCTTTTTTTCTTTAGATACTGGTTGTGCAGATAAACTGTACTATGGGGACCACTCTTTCTGATGACTTTGAGCAAAGGGTTAGATGTGCAGAGAGCAGAGGTTACTGCTATCATCAGAGAGTTATCAGTTCTTAGACTATGTGTCTGAAACACTTTAAGGAATGTTAACTATGAGGGGCAATGTTGCTGAACATAACCAATAGTCCATCTGCTGTATTTTTTGCTTTATGGCAGTTGTCATCCAGCTTTTTGGTGCGTCGCCGCCACCTTTTGCTCTGGACTGTGAAAAGACAGACTTACAATCAAAATATTTTCTTCTTACTTTATGTCAACATCAATTAATGGTTGAATTTCATTCCAATCCTACATGACTTATGCTCATTCATCTTAGAAACATGAGGTGGTACAAAACACATGTTGCTAGGGTGCTAGGAGGTAAGGAATAGGCCACTTCCACTCCACTTTACACCAAGTGGCAACCTCCATGCCCCAACAAACTGTGCCCGCCACAAATTAAAGACAAACCCACTAATATACCAATCATCTGAACACTGCTACATCATAGTTATAATGCATACCAGAAATTCATTTCATATTCTATCATACATGAAGATGTGATCAACCTTAAAACCTAAGTAAAATGTAGCCTAACCCTTTTAATAACCCTTACCATGACCTTAACTGCCTGTATTTTAAACTAATCTTTTATAGCTAGCTAAATGCTACTAAATTTTAAAAAAAATTTTGAGAATTTTTTTGAGGGCTTCAGCTTTGGGGCAAAGGGGGCTGACTGTTGACTGACAGGCAGGTATTGTAGCCGAGTCATGTAGCTGCTCCCACTCTATCTACTTTAATATGACGCCAATACAGAAGTTCTTAAAACAGTTTAGTTCCTCAAATGGTCTCTTGAGACTGGTGCCAGAGGCAAGTCAGTCCCCACAGACATGCATGTTAAAATAAACATTACATTTATAGTCTGGTATAAAAAAAAAATGGTATCCCTACTATGAAATTAGGAAAATGCTGATTGTCTGTCTGCATACATTTTTCTCTTTGATGGATTGCCCGATCAATCTGAAATTGCACATGGGCATTAAGAATTGCCATAGGTGGAGATTGATGAAGCCTTTTGTCTCATTCAGCCACTGCCTGTGCCCGTTTTGTATAAAAACACTTCATAAATAATGCTGACTTGCATCTTCTTCAGCCAGTAGAGTTAATGAGTGAAAACGTGGACAGCACCACTCTGCCATTGCAACCCACATTATGATCAAAGGTAGAAGTGAGCTTGAATGAGAGAAATAAATAAATGGAATTATTTTACTGCAGTTAAAAGCCTACAGTATGTGATAACAAAGCAGATTATTTTAGATTATTTATTTGCATTTCTGGCAAAGTCTGCACCCATATACACCTCTATGGTCTGCACAAGGTGGTGGCTTGCACATCTGCTGTGGTCTACATGTAGTTGCGGTGCACATGTCCCTGAAAATGGACTAGCTGTATCTAATACCAACTTTTATGACAACTGTACGGGGGTAAAATGTTGTATAAATCACCTGTTTGCATTTGAGTAGGGCTTACAGTTACTCATATTGAAAGGCGAGGCGGTTTGGGCGTCAGGCTGTCTGCAAGGTGTGGTGACTTGTGGCTCAATGGCCAAAACAGGAGGCTCAAAAACATCAGTCCACAAACCAGTGGGTGACATCACAGTAGCTGCAGCTGGAGTGATCCCATCGCAAGGTGATCTCTAGGTTCTTCATACATCCATGGAACGCACTCTAAGGTCCATTAGATAGCGGTCCCCACCAGAAGTTCACTAGTTCACTATAAGGCAGCTAGCAACACTTAACACCAGCTGCATCCACCTCCTCTGAGCTAGATGCCATGCTCAAATGGCTCCTCGGCACACACACACACACACACACACACACACACACACACACACACTGAGGCATTAACACACTCAGACATCCACCCACTGTCAGCCATGGAAATGGCAAACTTAAAAACGCTCTCACAGGGGAAAAGTCGGGACATCAACGCACAAACACACACTGCGAAGCGGAAAAGTGACGGTGACGGCGGGGATGTGCACATGTCGCTATAAAAACACACACATGTACACACACTATACATTTTGAGGCACAGAGAAATCTCGTGCAGATGTCATTAAGCGCACACCTCGTGCATGCAGTCTAATTAGCTGTCTCAGTGTATGTGTGGGTGTGTGTGTGTGTGCATCAGGGAGCAGCAGTCTGTCAGGTTGACTAGAGCGTGTTGCAGTGATTTGTAACTCTTAAGTCACGTTGGCTGCTTCGCCACTTTCAATTTACAGCCTCTTCTTAACGAGCTAACCCCAGGCTCCCACAGCACCCACACACACACACATACACCCCACACCCCCAGCTTTCGCCCCACACTCATTCTAATCATTACCCTACCATGCCAGCCACAGCCCTCACACCTTCACGCTTTGTTTCTGACAGCCCTTTTCCCCAAAGAAGCGGGGCAGGGGGGACTGTGGGTGGGATCTGACTCGTGTTTTGTCACTGGCAGGCGCACTCTCTGAGCGAAGATGAGAAAACTGAATGCTCTGCTGCCCCCCTGCCCCCCCTCCACAGTCTACCTATGTTGCTCTGCCTGTGGAGAATAGACAAACAGCAAAACATTAATTCTGTGATTTCCGACATGGTACTTCCGATAGTGGAATGTTTCCTACAGATTAAAGGGAAGGAGGTTTGAGTGCAGTGTGCTGTGCAGGAGACACTGTTCATTCATGGAATGCTCTTGATTCTATTCACCCCGAGTCTCTGTTCTTCTCTCTTTTGAACTCGTCAGATGCATGAAGAGATCTTTGTCAGTGGATCTCAGACATGAAATAGCCTCGGAGGAAGAACGAGGGCCACTGGTGGGGGGGGGGTTCAGAGGTCTGGATAGAGTCAAGACCTCGACCCCTCACTCCCAAATCATCCACTCAGCAGTCCACCGCCACAAACACATTAGACATCATCCTTATCCCTTCACTTACTATTACTCCCGTTGATATCACCACAAGATGGATGCATCGTATATCACTGTCACATTGTATGTAAATATATATGTATATATATTCCCCACAGTTAATGTGTTTGCAAGGGGATTTAAAAGGGGGAGTAGAATTCAGAAAAAAAACAAAAAAAAAAACAATTGGAATCTTAAAATAGTCAACGATGCAACCTCAGCTAAGCACTATGGAGCCACTATCATCTTTGGGACCAAAAATAATCAGTACAGACATATACCTAGACCCTAGATCTGTTAAGCGTTTCAGTACTCTTATATGTGAGGATACAGTGAAACATCTGCACCTTGTTAATCGCCCACTGAACAGGGCTACACGCCAACATTTTCAGAACAAAAAAGAGCAGGCGGGAGCGGGAGTCCCTTTTGATTCGATATTTATAATTAACTGGTTTGCAGATTGATGCCTTTTCAGGCAAGAGCAGGGTTTTAGTACTGCCAGAGCACACCCAAATGATGCTACGTCATTTTTTTCTTTTTTTCCTTCAAGTGAGGATAGAATATATGACGCTTGCATACACATCCACACACACATCTACATATGAAGTGAACTCCGAACTCTCCCCACTTCACCTCAACACCCACCTGCCGTAAAATCACGTTTAATCACTGATGCTGTCCTTCAGCTTTTCACACACGACCAGTCACATTCATTATGAAGTGACATCAGTGACGTGCATGTCCGCCAACTTATGACAACGCCACAGGTTCTGTCCAGCCACATTGTCATCTGACAACAGATGCGCATGTTGCACGTGGATGCAGAAGGTGGTTTTGGTGTCACGCTCATATGCCGAGACACTGACAGAGCGACGGTATTTGACGATTTGGAATGAGAATGGATTGGTTCGTCTGTCTTCTTGTCCCCTTGCCACTGTCTTTTCTGATTTTCCTGTATGCTATTTCCCCTTGTTTCTCTGGTTGCTGCTGGCCGGCTTGAAGGGGAACAATGTTTTCATGCAGAGTCTGGGGAGCGCCACACGTCTGCAGTTGCCTTGCTATGATGGCAATGCTGGAGTCTTTGTCTCCTTCCTTTTTTGAGAATCCATCTTGGTACACCTATAGGTACAGACAGATAATTTTGGACATTTAGGACATTCTCTGATCTCGCAGTAGGCTGGATGCTTGCTGTGTAGTTTTCGGCTGAGGACAGATGACCGACCACCCAGTCCAGTGCTATTTCCTCTTCCAGTGGCTTACATTCACACCATCTGTGTGAAAGAACAATGTCTCCTTTGTGCCTCAAGTCAGCTTCTGTCTCATTACCAGCCATATTAACTTATCTGTCACCTTTGACCCTTGGAGCCTGAGAGGAAGTGGAGATAAATTAAAGCACTGTGCTTTCAATCAGCACAGGAAGCCCCTCCCCCCCAGCTCCATAATCACTTTTATTTCATTTCCTTCAATTAATCTTCCTCTATAAATCCTACGCACCAGGTCACATGACCATCCAGCAGGGAGCAAATTTCATTTTCATTTCCAACTCATGCACCAACACTCTTAAATTCCTCTTATGTTTTATCTTAATTTTCTGGTAATAGAAAATATGGGAGAAGTCAACTCCAAATGCACCAAACATCCTAAATCTGCTCTGACCCGGTGTGCTCAGTGATGAAACCCACTTATTCATGTCTCCTTTTAGCACAGGTAATGCCCCCTAAACACTGTATAAGGGCGGGTTTTGTGCCATGTGCAAAGACTCTGACACATGATCTAGACTTGAGATATGACACCAAAAATGGCTGTAAGAAATATAACAGTAGTTGCTGTAGTTAAATTGACATTCTGTTAAATAGACTGAAACAATGTAAACATTGTAAATGTGATTTGAGGGAAATGTATTGACATATTTAAAGTAAAAGTACATATACAAAAAAGGTTTAAATAAATTTAATAAATCAATATAATTTAAATAATCAGAAGAGAAAAGCAGCAAGTCTTTTTACATAGTTTAGATGAGAAGCTGAACATTGAAATGTTTTATGCATGAAAAATGACTTACAGAAAACAGTTGCTAGTTAAATAATTAATGACTTGTTTCAGCTGTGCTTGTATATTTTCGGTTTGTGTGCAAAAATCTTAATATGTGCAGTAGTTATCTAATAATAGTAGTGGAGTAAAAAGTACAATATTTCCCTCTGAAGTGTAGTGGCAAAGGAGTGAAGAGTGGTATTACATTTTAATTCTCAAGAAATGGAAAATTAACCTCAAATTTGTACTTGAGTAAAGTGTAGTAATAAGCGTAGTAGAGACCTTCCTGAGACCTGAAATTTAATAATCCAGTCATTAGAATTACTCTAAATCATTACCTACATTTTAAAAAAACATTTTCATGCATTTAAAAAAAGTGTTCCTAAAATGTAAAACTTCTTTTTCCATGTGTTGGATAATAACTTGTGCACTGTGAAAGTAAGATGTTTTTCTCTTATCTTGATACGAGTTTCCTCGATCACTCGTTTAAATGTTCTAGTACCCAAGAGCAAAGCAAAAATAAGAAAACATTGGAAAACATTGGTAAATCCCAAAAATCAATGGGTACTAACAAAAAGAGAACAAATCTTGGATACGAGCAAAAAAAAAAAAAAAAAAAAAGAGAAAATTTGTTTGCATATCATTTCTTGCATGTGGCCCAATGTTCTTCTTTGTTAGTACTCAACAAAGCTCTGGCAGCAGTGCAAGTGGAGATAATGTCCCTGAACCATTCTCAGTTTCCTTTCAGTCTTCAGCATTCAAAAAATATCTCCCAACAGTTTGACTGTTACATCATCACTTGACTTACTCCTTTCAGATGAATGGACCTGAGTGAATGAATGTATTCATCACAGCTCTCTGTTGCTATATATTGCTTTAAAATGAATGAGCACTATTAACATTATGTTTCTTACAGAGAGGCTGAGAAGAGGCAGACCTATACAGCTAAATGGTATAAATATCTGCAAGTTCTGCCTGCTACTTTTCAGCCAGCCCTCATTGTTGAAAATGCTCCGTGAAATACTTGAAGGAATACTTCACCCTAAAAAAGACCTCTTGTATATCATTTACTCACCATGTTGACTTGAAGTTGTGAGAAAAAATTTTTGCCTCCATGATGGACGGAGAATCCAAAAGGTGGACGGAGAATCCAAAAAACACAACTCGTGCAGTTTGATCCAATTCTAATGGCAGTCCTTCTACTTCATTTCACTAAAATTAAAGACATGTCCATACCAACAGTCTTATGCATGGACGAGTAGCATGCCGGTGCTTTCAGTGCGCTACTTGTAGACATAAGTGTTTTATTGTAAAGTTTTAGTGAAAATGCGTGTGTTTGGAAAGTGCAGACCATACGACTGGATAAATGAGACTTGGATTATTCTGCACGAGTTGTGTGTCAGATTGCAAATAGATATTTTGATATAGTTTTCTGTTGTGGACCCTGATTACTTCAACTCCAGCCCATTCTTATTCCCAACTCATGGTCAGTCATTCCGGCATTACATTCTGACACCTACACAAAAAGGCATCTTTTTGCAGCAGTATGATAGACCGTCAGTAACTCAAAGTAAGTTGACATGTGTGTTAGTCCAACTAAAACTGGACTTCTAAAATACATAAACATGTTAGTTCAAGTAATATTGTACTAAGTCGAATTTCTTGAAGTCGGCCAAACGCAGCTAGATAATGCTGTTCAATGTGGGTCGATTAACTCCTTCATGTGCGTGCCTTAGTCGGTCCTAGACTGGCCTAGGTGTTCTACACATGCTCCATAGCCCCTGTGCCAGGCTTTGATGAAGAGGAAACAAAAGAAGAAAAAGAAGAGGAAGGGAACAAAACAACACAAGACAAAGTTAACAACATAGAGTTATCCATGTTTTCAGTGTTTGACATGTAACAGTTTGCTATCTTGTTTTTTGTGTGTGACGTAGCTCCACTTAACTGTGCATGTAAATGTAATGAATCCTAGTGGATTACTTCAAAACTTAACTAAGTGTATTTACTAAGAAATATTAAACTAAAGTTAAAACTGTATCATATGTTCAGTGAATAAAATTGTATTAAGTTGCATTATATAGATAACAGATTTTTTTTACAATCTTATCAATTTTTCTAAGTTACAGTGTTTACAGTGTAAGTCCAGTGTAACCCTAACCCTAACCCTAACCACATCCTTTTGCTGCACAAGCAAATAAACGTAAATACAGGGTGTTTCACCAACACTGTAACTTAAATTTTAAAAAGACTTTGCATCTAACAAGCTAAAGTGTACATTTCCTGTAAAAACAAAAGTGTATTTGCTTGCTTATGTATGCATCTAAAAGGCAAAAAATTGACAAGGACAACAACACACGCAGGAGGATGCCTAGCACATCCTCTGTATACATGAATGACACTGACCAAGTGGCGATATTTGACATGTTAGGAATGAGAATTCCATTTCAACTCGTGACGAATGTTTGCCTTTGTTGGATTTTTCTTGAAA
Organism: Plectropomus leopardus; assembly: GCF_008729295.1. Taxonomy (NCBI): domain Eukaryota; kingdom Metazoa; phylum Chordata; class Actinopteri; order Perciformes; family Serranidae; genus Plectropomus; species Plectropomus leopardus. Next base: position 3,569,159 of record NC_056471.1, on the reverse strand, counting down.
ACATGTGAGATGCAAATGTTAATTTTGTAGATTAAGTATTCCTTTAAATCAAAGTGAAGCCAACACAGGAAAGCTACAGTCACTCAAAACCATAGACTGTAAGCCCCCCTGCCTGAATTTAATGTGGAGGTACGATCTCTGCCTGTAATTGCATGCAAGTATGCGCCAACATAATGTTCAGTCAGTGCATGAAGTGCATGTGACCGAGCAGAGTGGAGAAAACATGGACAGTGCAGGAGAAAGAGAGGAAAAGGCTGGAGCTGAGAGGGAGTGCATTAACATTAGAAAATTCCTGCAGGAATATGCAGCAAAATGTTGCAAAATTGCATATATGTTCACAAACACGGGAAACGGTTTGTGTGTAACAAAAAAAAGAGGGCAAAAATGGTATTAGAACCACCCTCAGCAAATTATTATAATGACCATAAAGTTTCCAAGTTGACTCTGTGTTTAAAAAAAAGAAATGAGGAATAAATGGCATCAATGCCATGCTGTAGGACAGCAGGAGATGTGTCTGCATGGAGATAACATAGAAAATAAATAGCTGTGCAGAAGAAATAGTCCCCATGGGAGCTGTTGGCAGTGTGTTCAGGAAAAGACATTGACATAAGCAAAGCTATTTCCATGGCTAAACCATGAGGAGGGAGTGAGAAATGATGTGCTGTCTTTCCTTTGTGAACAAGCTTTATCAAACAAGCCTATGTGCAGGGTTCATACACACTTTAGCCAATACATTTCCATGACTTTCTACGATTTGAGGTAAATTGTAAAGAACATACATTCTCTAAAATGACCATAGTTACTCCTTATTGGTTCTTTTTAATTATTATCTTGTAGCTTTTGAAATAAATATAAAAGCTTTTAAACATAAATATCACTGAAAAAAAAAATATTTAGAACAGGATTAAAAATGAATATTTGAATTTAACCAAGGGACTATTTCTTACATATGAAAGGGGAGGGGCTGGTGCAAAAATGGGGGAGGCATGAATATATAAAGTACTGTGCTAAAATCATAGGCCACCATAGATTTTTTCGTTTTAGAAAAGTTGTAATGAGGACATAATATATACATTTATTGCTTAGTATCTTAATGAAGATACAAAGAATACAGAGAACATGTAAGATGTTTTAAACAAACTGACTGAAGGAATCATACAACCATAACGAAAGGTAGGTCAAACAATCAATATTGAGCTTTGGACATGTCTTGAATGCTACCTGGTATAAATACACCAGAAGATTGGTATTGTTAACTCCATAATCTCATATTGCCTGCCTAAGAAGAGTTCAAGACATGCTAAGTGGAAATGGAGGTCACAGTAAATATTTGCAACTTAAGCCCGATGAACGTTGTTTTATTCTGAAATATTTGCATTTTTTAATACTGTATACTGGTTGTATTTTAGTAAAGAAACTACTGAAAAAAAAATATGTATGGTCATTTATAACCTTGCTTAAAATAAAGTTCAGTGTAGCCTAAGACTTTTGCACAGTACTGTATATATATATATATATATAATATATAAATATATATATATATATATATATATATATATATATATATATATATATATATATATATATATAGTAATTGGGAGGGACCTATGTTTTTTTTTTTTTAATTTCTATTTTACCTTAAGTGGAGGCACATTCAACTTTAAATTGCTGTACTTTGTGTTTATTTTACTGAAATGTTTGAATTTCAGATACAGATTTTTTTAATTAATTTTTTTTTATTCCAATTGTTTGCTATCAGGATATAAAGAGAATTTCAATAAATGTAAATGCCTGCCCCGGTTTCAAATAGCTGATGTGACCCTCACCCTGCGGGCACTGGATGGCAGTAAAATGTGCAAAAGGTGCTTTTACATCAGATAGAAATTTTGGCTGGAATGAAAACGTTTTACCATATTTTAAATCTCACATTGTGCGGAAAATACATAATTACGTTATGCAGACATTGGCTTTTGTTCTCCATACCTCACAAGAAAATGTCTACGTCAACATGACGTTGGCATTAGATGTTTGGAAAAGTTGAATTTTGGTTACTTGACAACACAACTCAAAACTAACAAAATATCTCTCTTCTGTCGTCAGTCTTCTTCATCACATTAATGGTGGTATCAGGTGTTGTCCCGGTCTTAAAGTTTGGTCGTCCAGTGTCTCAACTTAAATTAACACAGCTGGGCAGAAGCTTGATATCATGCACAATACTGGCTTGCGCAGGGAAAAAAGAAGGTAAAAAATTGTTAGTGTCTGCCTTTAGAAAATCTGATATAGCCAACTTCTGTCTGAACTTTAGGTTCACAGACTCTAATCTTCACTTGTATGGCAAAAATACTCGTACAGTGGGCTGAGGTGGACCAAACACACTTAGGGACAGTAAGGACAGGCTTTATTTTAGCTGATCCAAATCTATTGAAATATGCAATATACGTACACATACTGTCACAGTTTATTTGCCAGTCTGAGAGCTTCCAACTCTTTCGTCTCACCTTCAGTGTCTCTGCAGTTACTGCTGTTAGTAATTAATGACATCGCATTCATGTGGAATGTCCACTTATTTGTTGCAATGCAACAGTGAAAAAGGAAAACTACGTAGAAGGAAAGCAAAATGGAATTTACAAAATTCACAAAAAAACCAAAACAAAACATTAAAGATTTCTTTCTGACCACGAAAGAAAACAGCAAAGTTTCCATCTCATATTGTTTCCTCATGCTGCTTAAGTATTTAACATTCCTCAAATTCGGGCTCATTGTCTCCTCTAGTCATTCAGAGTTTTCAGGTGTAAACAATTTTTAAAGTGTTTGGAGCAAGCAGACCACTTCCAAGGCTTTCCAACACATCATGCACACTCACAGTAATGGTTTCCGAACAACGGACCTAACCTACTTACAGAGAGAAACTACTCCAAAACATCCTTGTTGACATGTTTGAAGCTGCCATGGGCAACACAAACTGCTGCTATGTGTACTTCATTACTTAGAGCAAACCCAGTTTCAAATCCTGTTAGGACTGTCAATGGGATGTACGAGGTTTGTTAACATGAGAGAGATTTCATGAGTGTGTGGGCATGTGTGTGTGTGTGTGTGTGTGTGTGTGTGTTCCATTGATATTCTATGGGTGAACTCCTGAGATATGGTGTGTTTTCCTTCCCGTCAAAAGTCAAGTTAGCAGCTAAAAAATTAGTATTAGTAAATTAGTAAATTAGTATCAGTTAGTATCCTCAGGATTCAGCATATTTTTCCAGTATGGAAAACAAATGTAAAAAGAATTGCAGTATTTCTTTTGAATACTGACAAGTACACAGAGTGTTTTTGAACACCTTAAACTGGACACTATAGAGTGCCCCAAGGATGATGTTTTTCTGTAGGCAGGTGCAGGAGTTTGCAACACCCACGCACCCTGGTCAAAAAGACTATGGAATTTTTCCATTTTAGATAACTGTATATAATAAGCTTTGTGGCAAGCAAACGTTCATGATACTTACACATTTTTGTTCAGCAAGATATTATTCGCAGATGAACACCACTTTTATGATTTTTGGAGCCTAAATTCAACTGCCAGAAGTAAAAAGCTAACATTAGGCTACAAATGAACTACACCACTGCTGCGTGACTTGACGTAACCCTCACATAAAGCCGTGTTCATCACTATGTTCTGCAGTCTCATTTAGTAACTTTTTAACAACCACCTTTTTTCTGTCTGTCATACATATCTCACTTTGTCCACGTATGAGATTTTAGGTATCCTTTTGTGTCAGCTGTTCACACTCCAGGATGCTGTTACGGTGATGTCAACAAATGCACATGGCGGGGTGATGTCATGGTGGGATGAGGCAGCATGGTTTTTATGTTTACACACCAGCGCAAAAGACGCACATGGTAAGGTGTATAAAAAAAAAAAAAACATCCACACAGGAGGTAAATTCTGGATTCCCACATGAAAGTCTGTTGTTTGTGGGACTCATCCACCCCTCCGTCCGCCTTATATGGGGACTCGCACACCCTTTATTTCATTGTTACCGGCATTACTTACATTATTACCTAATGCTGTCCTTCAGCATCCCATGGGCACGTGACCAGTTCTGTTCTGTTGCGTTTACATGTGACATCGCCCTTGCGCATTGCATGTGGACATGCCCGATGCCGTCTGGCTGTCCTCCAGCATACAATAACAACACCACAAGTTCTGTCCGAGTGCGTTCTCATTTGAACCTGGCCAGACGCGTTGGCCAGTTGGACACAGAAGGTCGCTCATATGCTGAAAGCACTGACAGAGTGGCACTATTCGACAAGCTTGGCATGAGAACAGGCTTGGTATTTCCTGGAGTATTGTATGTCATGAAACAAAACTTGAAATTCTCTTCAACTTGTGTTAACCACAGGCCTAATTTCAGACATCTGGCCAAAAACTCATTCAGAAAACTGATTTCCAGACAATTTTTCAGCTTTACTGCCCACTCTAAAACATTTGTCAAAGTGATCGAATTGTATCAAATGTAAAAAGTTACATTACTTTGATGAAGAAATTACAATAGTCACATCACTTACTATTTTTTTAACAGGGTAACTAGTAATTTGTAACCTATTTCATTTCAATAGTGACCATCCCAAACCTGGACCCAGAGATGTCAGCAGGACAGCCCAACACCCACCACTCGGTCCAGACTGAAATAACTGAACTGTTATATAGTTTGTCACAAAACTTTGAACAGACCTTCATGTTTCCCACATCCCGGTGACTTTGGTGATCCCTGTACTTCTCAGACATTTACATTATGAACAAGTTTGTGAATATTCAACTTCCTTTAAAGGTTTCATTTAAGTTATCTTTAGTGAGATTTGATCCTCCCCATTCCTCATAATTGCTTCCTGCAGTTTTTTTACACTCCGTGAGCAAGATGAACTATAAAAATCTCTTGAAAATAGTAAAGTAAATAGTCAGGTAGATGACATTTCCTCTCAATGATAACTGAGGTGAGAATGGAGAGACTTTCTAATCTAAACAAACACACACCTCACAGTCTGTGAGCCTCCTGGGGCCTCTGTCAAATATCCTTTTTAGGAAGTAGCTCAGTTGTAAGTTTGAAGTCTGTGACCTTTAAAAAGTGAAAATGTAGTATAAGTTCCTGCATGAACATCACACCACAATTCCAGCAAATACTCTGCAGTATCCATTAGTTATGAAGCTTTTATATGTTTTATCATAGCCGTATTTGACATTTGTGAATATGAATGACTAGACTGCCCTTAGGTCCATATTTAAATGGATGTATATTTAATAGCTGCATGGAGAGAATAATAAACCTTTCAGCTGTTCGCAAATAAACAATGCATTTATCCAAGAACGCTGCTGTGCAGCTATCGCTAATTTGCTTCGCTAGAAACAGTTTTCTAATGCTTTTTATGCCCTCGAAAAAGAAGAGCACTGCACTACCTTTGAAGGTCTTCTTTTGAGTTTTTAATAACATGGTTGAATTCTGGACATTTCCATTAGAAACATGTCTGTCTCTCCCAGCTGTCCGAATAACCACCTGCTCAGAAAACAAGTGTTTGTTAGAAATAGTGAGAGATGACAGCATGTAAACATTTGCAACACGTACACAGACACACCTTTTGAGAAGACATTAAAATGGCAGTATTTTTTCCTTTTCACTTCAATTTTTCAGTCCCAGCTGATTGCAACACACACTGGGAGTGAACCAAACATGTTTAATGTAAGAGATCCTGAAGCTGAAATAATTATTTCCTGAGCGCCCACTCAGACAGAAAGTTATACAGTGAAATGTAATTGTGGGTCATTGCAAAACTAGCTTCTTTCATTAGAAAGTTGCTAAAACCAGCAGCTTGAAAATGTGTTAGAGATCACTAGATGCAGGCTGTTCTCATGCAATGTTTGTGTGCTTTCCTACAAAAAAAATCGTACATATTTCATGTCATCTTAAACCATGAGTTTGTGCCTAACCAACTTACTTTAGAAGGCTGTGATCACATGACGATTGCACTGATGGGAGTGAAGAAGGAAGCGATAACAACCTGTCCAGTTAGAAAGCAGGGTGGGGCCACAGATGGGGTCAGAAAACACAGAAGTTACAGTCTCAGTGAATTAGTCAGTTAGTGTGTAAGAAACACAGCGATGGCAGAAGCAGAAGGAGAGAAGCAACACTCCGCGGCAAAGAAAAATGAAGAAAGAAAGAAAAAAGAAAAAAAAAGAAGCAACGTAAGAGGAAGAAAAACTAGAGTAAATATCGGTGTGCCTTCCCGATGCGGGAGACAGCTCTTGGAGAGTGATAAGATGCGGTTTGATGCTGAACTCTCAACATAACTTTCAGAAAGAAAACTGAATGGAAAAGGATCACTCTTTTCAATTATTGTGAACAGGCAGTGGTGATATTGTCAAAGACAGCCTGAATCCTCTTGTGTGGACTGAGGCAGCATTTTGCCCACTGGCAACTTTTGTAAACTTTTTTTCATTTTAAAAATAGGGAACATTTCAAAGTCTTCTGTATTACTTTGAACAAACACTTTTCATGAAAGGCAAAATGTAACAACAGGCTATAAAACTGAAAAGCATGTCTTTCACTATGAAACTAAAGGTGCAGAAGACCTCCCTTACATTACAGGCTCTTCTTGATGCTGCGTTTCCATGTTTCTGACTGGTGCCATAAGCCTTCACATCGCTGTCTTCCTCATCCAGCAATTTTTGTTATTTGCTGGAAGCAAGCAGGAAGTTGTAAATGATGGATGCAGCCAACCAAAGTGTATGCACATTTTTAATATTCTCCACCTGGAAGCCACCATCCTTGATCTTGAAAGTCTGTAATTCAATATCCTCTTTTGATGAGTAAGATTCTGACTGAGGTATGGCCTCAAATATGGCTTGAGTGGGAAAGCTGCATCACCCACCATGATGCTTCTTGCCCTTTCTCACTCTGAACTCTTTAAATAAGTCCGCTGTGTCAGTGCTTTCAGTGTGCGAGCGTGATGCCAAAAGCTACCTTCCAGATGACAATGTGCTTGGACAGAACAGAAGGTCATTGACAGAGCGACACCATGCAACGAGTTGGGATGAGAATGTTTTGGCACTTCTCCCCAAACCAGGCAGAGAGGAACTGGGTGGCACATTAAGTGTACTGTCCATTCCTGTCCCCAAATCAGTCCTGGCATACCCTCCACCATTACTGGTTCTTCTGAAGTCTCCCTTTGGAATTACTCAGAACCTTTAGTCAGCAGCAAGCGCCAAGAGCACTTTGGAGCAAGTCCTCTAATAGCTTAAATCTAAACAGGTGGTCCTCATGAAAAACTCCCTCAAATTCCACCCACTTGTCAGACACAAAAAATGACACTCAATGACCTCAAGGTGGCGAATCTTTTCATATTCCATGATAACTTTTGCAAATTTTACACAGCAGCATGATTTGTGTATAAAATATTAGACACAGGATGCATTTCTGATATTGAACAACATAGAAGTTCAGCACAAAAGTAGTCATTTGAAGTTCATCATATTTGTGAAAATAGAATTATATATATGTCAAAAGAGCATCAGCATATAGTGATGACCACCATAAGTAATTTTAAAGATCAAAAGTTTTGCTTCTTGTCAACTATAACAAGCATTCAAAAGCCATCCTGCTCTTTTCTACAGTGGATCCTGATCACTAACACATTATTTGCTATCATGAGTTCAAGAATATGTATTTTCATGTTGTTGTACATTTGGTATTGACACAGTCTCACTCTCTACTTTTTGCTGCACATATCCTCTCCCTCCTCAGGCCCCCACCCACCCGGGACCTTCAAGTGGCACGATTAGTCTGGGCCTCTGTGGCTGAACTGCTGCCCCTACACCTGCACAGAGAGGATTTCTTCCTGGGCTGCAGTGTGGGCGCACTCTCTCCTGTGGCTCTGGACGTTGCCCTGTACTGGACCTCCAGCTAATGCTCCTGTACACTCCTCCCGGCTCTGTCCCAGGGTGCCCTCATCTGCAAGGGGTTGTGGCCCACTAACTTTTGGCCGACATGCCTCAGGGACACCCCTGTGGCTTTTCACCTCCCTACTATTTTTCATCATCCCTCACTTTTAATTTTTGTGATATATTTTATGTTTCTTGTTGCTGAAAACACTCACACAGAGACACACACACACACACACACACACACACACAGAAGTAATGGATTACCACTTAAAGTGTGAAACAGCTGCTCAGGAGCAACCAAAGTCTGTGGGAAGAAAATCAATCCAACTGTATTGACAACTTTAAATGAAAGTGAAGTCCTTCCTCCCAGTCATTGCTTTTAACAAGTTATATTGACGGCCCCTTTCCTTACATGATGCAGCGAGCATCAGAACAGGTCTGATATTTAAATAGTCACCTGACTTTAATAACACCAGGTAGAGTCAGCACCGACCCTGTTTACTGCAGAAATTAATGCTTCATAAAACAGAAGGGGAGAAATGATTCCAATATAACAGCTCCGGTGGTGCACAACTCATCTTTTGTGATGGGATTAAATGCAGTTTCACCAGTCCTCTCAAGATGAATCCTATTAAAATCAGTATTTCAATCTCATTTCGTGATAACCATTCGGCTGCATTTGCATTAATAGTAAAATCTCTTGCAACAAACAAAGTGCTTCAAATGGATCAATATGGCAAACTTAACACAGGGATGGCAAGTGACATGGTGAAAGAAAAGCGAAAAACAAAAGAACAAAAAGAAGAAAATATAAATAAAATCAGAAATCAAGTCAGACAAATGTGCTTAAAAAAACAGTTTCACATTCTATTGTCTGAGACTATGACAATCAAAAACACATCCTGCAGTGTCGATGCATCAGAGTTTCACCACAAAATGCATCATAAAGTTATAATGATTAGGGAAAACAAGGGAGTTGGCAGTGGAATTTCTGTGTATGTCAACATGTTCTCATCCCAAGTCGTCACATGTTGCTGCTTTGTCAGTGGACTTCAGTCTACGTATAAGGCTCTAGGTATCGCTCTGAGTCTGCTATTGACGATCTGGGGTACCACTGCAGACGCCAGGATGTCAACAAAAGCACATGGTGAGATTTGGCACAAAAGCACATGGCAACCAATGCTGGAATGTTAACAAAAGCATGTGGTTAGGATTAGGCAACAAAAGCATGAATCGATAATGAAAAAACATCATGTTTAGTTGGGAAGCAAACACCAGAATCTCACGTGAGAGTCTAGTAATTTTGGATTCATCTGCTGCGCCACCCACCCCATAGAGACCTTTTGTTTCTTATATTACATCGTTGTCCACAGGATTCAACCTGACGCTGTCCAGCGGCATATTGTACAATTGTGATAGGATCCATCCGCCCGTATCTTAACTGACGCCAACTGTCCGTGTACCATGCCGTCCGGGCATCTGGCAGCGAATCATAACACCGCAAACAGTTCTGTCTGGCTGCGGGAGCACTCGTAGCCTTAATTTGACTACGATATGAAAGGCTTTCATGTGGTTATAAGTTACCTGCTCTTTGGGGGTTGGAGGGTGGATAGGAAAACCACAGTCCAATTCCTACCATACACTGTAAATCTTTAATTGAAACTAAACCAAAATCTATTTCTGATTTCAATGGCAGGGTTTCAAAACAAAGTAAGAACAGTGTAATGAAACAAGTCATACATCAGCGAATTTGGAATAAGAAAAGAAAAGGAAGCTTCAGGGTTCATTATGGTGCAAATGGTCTGGATCCCTCACCACAAGCCTAATACAATATATCACTGGATCAAAGTTTCATTAGAATTTCCATTTTATTTATCGGTGCGGGCAGAAAGCAGAACATACTCCTTGAAAAAAATCATGGCGCTGCCAGGGGATATTTTCCGATGCAAACCTCTCGAAAAGATAATGAAAGTTGCCTTGACAGTGGAGCCAATCCCAACTGTAATGGAAATTCTCCCTTCAGCACTCCTGCTAATGTAATTTTACAGTGGATAATTCAAGGAACAACTCTTGGATTGCCACAACAAGGTGCAAAATCAAAGAATAGAGTCAACTAATATCAGCGGATTGCTTAACAACATTCACATTTACCAGGAGGAGCTTGGGATTTGGCAGGCTTGATAACTTAACTAATTGGCTAATCATTGCAAATGCCGTACCCATTCCGCCCCCCCCCCCCCACCCCCCCCCCCCCACCCACACTTCGCAGAAACAAAACGGACAGATGGGCGCAACCCACAAGCTAATGCCCCCCAGGGCCGCCGCGCATGTACCTCCCCCAAAAATTACAAAGCCATTAGCCCCCCCCCACCCCAATACCCCCCCCCCCCCCACCCCCCATCCCCCCCCAACCCCTCCCCCCCACCCACCCACCCACAAGACCCCCTTTTTCCATTTTAATACCGAGCATTGGAGTAGCCCCTCCCCAAATCAATACGATGGAAAATCCTCAAAATCAAATTAGTAGAACACTAGAGTTTGCTGGTGATGAGTAAAACCCACACCCCCATTTATTACACTGTCATATTGGCAAATAATGCCAGAGGAAAGATCCACACCCAGAATGATAAGACGACATGTCCACCTCCACATGTCCCAGCATCCTCAAAACCCTGCTCGACTATAAGTGGAGAAAACCCCCCTTTCTTGGGAAATACTCCGAGCCAACAACCCCAACCACACTTGACCCCCCCCCACCCCTCGACACCACCAGCCAACTTCCAATGGAATAATACAAAGTCCATTGTTTTCCACTTCAAGTAATAAGCTGAAGATAACTGGCAACCCCCTTAAGTTGGATAATTCCCCTGGGGAATTAAACCCTGGGGAAGATGCCGTGCAAGACAAATGGATGGTACAGTCATTGCACGAGGTCTCTATTCAGTGTCTCTGCTGAAAACACTGGCATAGGGTTGTTGTGGATTAGTTTCAAGGACCAACAAAGAAGGTTTCTTCCTATCAAAACTTGGTCATTGTTACATAGACAAGGAGCAGAGGAAGTTTCAGAAAACGGGAAATACTCCATCATTACCTCATTATTATCAGTCTGTGGAGTTCTTCCTCACAATAAAAAGATGGTTAAGCTATTAATCTCCAATTTTGAAAAAATAAGTCTGGTTTTGTCACATAACTGTTGGTTTATTTTGCAGTTTTTTGGCAGTTATGTTAACACTGGACAAAGTTCATCCCGCAGAGAGCACTGCGAAGCCAACCACCAGCCACTCATTATTCTTGCTCATTGCGTGGAGACAGCCTGCTATCTTCCGAATACCCACCCACACACTTTCCAATTACTGAGCTGGAGTAGCTCATCAAATAATACCTCAAATCCTCAAAATGAATTAGTAAATTACAAAGCTATTATGAGTGGTTGCTGGTGGTGGGTACATATAAGACATTTTACATGCTGGTAATTGGCAAATAATGGCAGGAGAGGAAAGAGCGAGATGATAAGAGTTGTCCCCTCCCTCGATGGACCAGCAACTCATTATTCTTGCTCATTGAGGTGGAGAAACACCCCTTTCTTGGGAATACCCCGCCACACACACACACACACACTGACAGAGAGCACACGCACACAGATCATGCCGTGTTCCTGTGAGACATCCCAAGTTGATTGTTGTGCGAGAGGTAGTTTTAAGCGGAAATAAGGCAGCTAACGCCATAATGAAATGGCTCTCCTGGGGAAGATGCAACGTGCCAGACAAATGGATGGTACAGTCATTGCCGAGGTCTATTCAAGGTCTCTGCTGAAAACTGGCAGAGGGGTGATGTGGATTAGTTTAAAAGGAAACTGAGGGTTCTTCTATCAAAACTTGGTCATTTGTACTCATAGACAAGGCTGACGAAGATTTGACCGGCAGAATAAACGGGAAATACTCCATCATTACCTCATTATTATCAGTCTGTGGATTGTTTTCCTCACAATAAAAAGATGGTTAAGCTATTATCTCCAATATTGAAAAATAAGTCTGGTTTGTCACAACTGTGGTTTCATTTTGCAGTTTTGGCAGTTATGTTAACACTGGACAAAGTTCACCGCAGAGATCTGCGAAGCAACCAACAATAAATCCAGATTATCCAAATCTTCGAAAATTTTTTATGGACTCAGGACTGACAGTAAGCACACCATACTTGCCGGATGGTTACAAATGGGTAATTATTCTACTGCTAACCTCCTTGTTTTTCCTTCTAAATAAATTTGACTTACACAGGTTTATTTCTAAACCATATTCATCAAAAGCTTAGTCATGCCCTCTCAGCATCTTATACCAACACACAAGGTATACAGTAGCATCTGTATTTGATGCATAGCTGTCTCCTGTGTGAAACATGTTGTATCTCAACTCTAAAAACAAGAAAAAAAAAACCAATAAAATGTGAAAATATTACTTAAAATTAGAAAAATCATCTGCCAGCAAAACAGGAAAAATTATCTGAACAAGATTTTGCAGTATCTCATCTCAGTGAACCACAGATATCTGAAAACTAGAGCGACCAGACTAAAAACAAGCACATCTTTCAAGATGTAAGAGGTATTTTCAAAATATGAAGAAAATAATAGCAAATTCTAGGGTCATTGTCTTAGAGTAAGGCTATATGTTTGAATACAGTATCTTGAAACCGGCATAGCTACATGGCACAAATATGCTGCAAAAGGACAAAACGGCTTAAAATGAGACATAAAATTGGCCACCAAAAATAAGAATATATTCCCTTGATTATACATATTTCATTTCATTGTCACAGTTAGGTTTAGGCGATAAAAACCCGACTAGGTTCAGATAAAGCATCATGTTTTAGATTAAAATAAGTACATAATGTGATGTAAATATGATGTACCTATATGTCAGTTACATAATGCTAGGTTAAAACATGCTGGCTTTGGCTTTTACATGGGACATATCCACATAACTTACAGACGATAAAGAACACACTCACTCCTCAACTGAACCACATTATGACATTTTTATCCATTTTTGAACGACTTACTATGCTATATTGTTGTTATCAATTGTTGAACGACATACCATACTATGATGTTTTTATAAATTTTTGAACGACATACTATAGTATGACAATTTTATCAATTCCTGAAAGACACACTATGGTATGACATTTTTTATCAATTTTTGAATGACATACTATGCTATGCCATTTTTATCCATTTTTGAACTACATTCTATGGTATGGCATTTTCATCCTTTTTCGAACCACTAACTATACTATATTGTTACTGTCAATTGTTGAATGACATACCACACTATAGTGTTTTTATACATTTTTGAACGACATACTTTAGCATGACAATTTTCATCAATTTTTGAACGGCATACTTTTCTATAAGGTTTAATCAATTTTTGAAGGAAATACTAAAGGATGAGGTTTTCAGTAGTTTTTTAAGGACATACTAAAGTGATGTTTTATTAAATTTCAAACAACATACTATACATTTACGTTTTAATCAATACATGCTGCTGGCTTTGGCTTTTACATGGGACATATCCACATAACTTACATACGATAAAAAACACACTATGGGATCACTCCTCAACTGAACCACATTAAGACATTTTTATCCATTTTTGAACAACTTACTATACTATATTGTTGTCATCAGTTGTTGAACGACATACCATACTACGATGTTTTTATCAGTTTTGAAGAAGAGAAAGAATTTAAGAAATTAAATTAAAGTTGATCCTAAATCCTGCTACATTTTTTTGGTGTTGAAGGAGATTTTTCCAGATAGCAGCAGGGTGAACAGACTGTGGGGTGGCTGCTGTCTTTCAGTATCCTTTGGGGTCTGTGCAGACACCTCACTTCACCGAGGTCACTGATGCTCTGTAGATGGGAACCAGTGATGTTCTGGACAGTTTTAATCACCCGCTGTAGAGCCTTCCTGTCCTGGCCGTGCATGAACCATGCCAATTGGTGATGTTTCCAGTCAGTATGCTTTCTATTGCACCTCTGTAGAAGTTAACCAGGATCCTGCTCTGGAATTTAGCCTTCCTGAGTTTCCGTAGGAAGTAAAGCTTTTCATGTGTTTTTTTTTTTCTAACCTGGGTGGTGATGTGTGATGACCAAGATGGGTTCTCAGTGATAGTAATTCCAAGGAACCTATAGCTGTTCACCTGCTCCACCTCACCTCCACTGATGTAGACAGGGGTGTGTGTCTTTGCTTCCTACTTCCTAAAATCAACAATCAGCTCGTTGGTTTTACTGATGTAGAGCAGTAGGTTGTTCTCTGTGCACCACTCTGCAAGACTGTTGATTTCCTCTCAGTATAAACTCTCATTGTTGTTTGTAATATGGCTGATGATGGTGCTGTCTGGGAGTGGTGTCATGGGTGTACAGTGTGAACAGGAGGGGACTGAGCGCACATCCCTGGGGGCTCCAGTGTTGAGCACTCATGTAGTGGAGGTGTGAATGCCAATTCGAACTCTCTGAGGTCTGCATGTGTGGAAGTCCCATATCCAGTTTTGTGTTTTAATGCTGAAGCCCAGAGTGTTAAGTTTTCCAATCAGCTTCATGGGAGAGATTGTGTTGAATGCTGAGCTGATGTCAACAAACAGCATCCTGATGTAGCTGTTCTTTTTCTCCAGGTGAGTGAAGACTGAGTGAAGAGCAGTAGATATGGCGTCCTCTGTGGATCTGTTGGTCCTGAAAGCATACTGGTGAGGGTCCAGGCTGGCAAGGACGTTGTCTATCATATGGCGTTTTCATCAAGTGTTGAACGACATACTATACTGAGATGTTTTTGAGTGACATATGACATTTTTATCCATTTTTGAACAATATACTATAGTATGACGTTTTTATCATTTTTTTTTTTAACGACATATGATACCATAATAACAGTATAGTATGGGTCATACCATAGTATGACTACAATATGACCCATACTATTCTGTTGTTTTCAGCCATGTTTTTAACATGCTATATTATCATAATTTTGCCTTTTTTATGAGTTACAATGCTATGATGTGTCTCATCAAGCTATAATATGTCGTTTTCAGCAGTTTTTTTGACATGTCAAAATTTGACATATTTCGACATACTATACTATGTCTTTTTCAGCCATATTTTTGACCTACTACATTATGACGTTTTTAGCTGTTTCTTTGACTTAGTTTACGATGGCATGTCTAAACAAGTTATACTATGTCTTTTTCAGCCTGTTTTTTTGCCATACTATATTAAGATGTTTTTGGCTGTTTTTTTTTTCAACTTACTATACCATGATGTGTCTCGACAAGCTGTTATATGTCTATTTCAGTTGTTTTTTTGACATGTCAAAACTTGTCATTTTTGGCCATTTTTTCGACATGCCACAATAATTTCATGGAGCATCTCGACAAGCTATAACTGGTGGTTTAAAGCTGTTTACAACATGTCAAAATTTTATGTTTTTTGACCTACTATAACATTGTTTTCAGCCATTTTTTCAACATGCTATATTATGACGTGTTTTTGCTGTTTTTTTTTTTTAATTTACCATGCTATGACTTGTATCCACAAGGTATAATATGTTGATTTCAGCAGTTTTTTTACATAAAAATGTGACCTTTTTTGACTTACTATACTATGTAATTTTTAGCCATTTTGTCGACATGCTATATTATAATGTTTTTTATATTATAATGTCATAATGTTATTATGAATTTTTGGGCTTTTTTTTCAACTGACTATACTATGAACTATCTCGATAAGCTATAATATGTTGATTAAAGCTGTTTTTTAACATGTCAAAATCTGACTTCATTTTTGAGTATAGCATTTCAAATGTTATGTTCAAAGGATGATAAAAATGTCATACTATAGTATGTCATTCAAAAATTGATTAAAAAATCAAATTGCGGTATGTCGTTCAAAATTTGATAAAAGTGTCATAGTATGGTATGTGGTTCTAAAACTGATTAAAAAAAACCTCTGACATTTAAAATTTGAATAAAACGTCATACTATAGTATATCCTTCAAAAGTAAAAAAAAAAAATCATAGTATAGTATGTTTTTCAAAAATTGATAAAAACATCATAGTATAATTTGTCGTTCAAATTTTGATTAAAATGTCATACTAAAGTATATTGTTCAAAAATTAATAAAAACATCATACTTTTGTATGTCGTTCAATATTTAATAAAAATGTCACAGTTTAGTATGTCCTTAGCTCAAACTATAGTATGTCATTTAGAAACTGATTTAAAACATCATAGTATAGTATATAGTTCAAAATTTGTTAAAAACGTCATACTATAGTTTGTCATTCAAAAATTGATGAAAATTTCATAATATAGTTTGTCGTTCAAAAGTTGGAAAAAACATCATACTAGAGTATGTCTTTAAAAAACTGATAAAAATGTCATACTGGAGTATGTTATTCAAAAATTGAATACGTATAAATACGTAACGATATAGTATGACGTCATCATAAACGTCATACTATACATTTACATTTGCTTTTTACATTCTCAGAATATGCAGTATGTTCTCTGTATGAAGTTGCCAAATGTGAAAGGAACAGCTCCAAAAAACTGAATTCAGGTGCAGAGAGTAACACTGTTCTCAGTATTGCATTACTAAAATTACTAAAAGAACACAGTGATCTTCATCCTTCAGTGTGCGCCTGTTTTGGGTCTAAACTCCTCTCCAGTACATTTGAATTACATGAGGTGCATCTGATTTATCTTATCTGTGTTCACAGCAGAACACTATCAAGAGGAGGTCACATCATTTGCATGCAAAGATAAACAAAGTAAGACAGGACCAAGTTTGAGGTTTGCTTCCCAGCAGCGGCAAGGACATGGAGCTGTGGACATGTGGCGCACATGGCAACAAACTGAAAATTGAGACGGAAACAGTTTCACACCAACGCGTCACACACTCCTGATAGACACTCTGCGCATCTTGAACTGGTGTTCTGCCCCTGGGCCGACTCATGGGGCCCCTGCAGCTGCTCTCGCCTTCCACATCTCACTCTGCTTTGAATTACTCAGGTATATTAATGATGCATATGTTTCATTTTTTTAGTCATGTCTCCCATGTTGTTTTAACTCCACTGTGTGTTTAATGGTGGCATAAAATGATGTTGGGTTTTTTTTTGTTATATTTTGATGATGCCATTTAAAGACAGATCTTGAGCCCCAAACCTCCCCCTTGCCCCGAGGCTTCCTCCCTCTCTCTTCCTCTTATCTCTGTCAGTCTGTCTCTATCTTTCTGCCAGTCTCTGATATGCTCTTTATTATCTCCACAACACAGGCTGAAGAATAATTGCATGGTGACAGCGTAGGGAAGGTTATTTCAAAATGCAATCTGCCACAGGTTAAAGATTACCTCCTTAAAACGGTCGTCTGTAATAAAAATCTGCCAGAAAGCATCAGGGTTACTTTACCTCCAAAAAAACCAATCAAATACACTTAAATGGACAATCTGGCTGTAGCACCTTTTCATCATCACACACTTATATTATCACCAATTACTTTTAAGTAGAGTTGAGCTCTCCGCTGCGCTCCTTGTCTAAATGCCTCTGCAAATGCAATCATCTCTGTACAAAAAAAAAAATCCCCAATTATAATGACTGTGAAATGTGATTTCTTATAATTCAGTCACGAGTGGAAAATAAACTCACAGTACAGGAAGAGGATAGGATTATGCTGCATCGTCACATGTTACTGAGGGCTCTAAGTGTGTGCCCAAAACATTCCCATCCCAACTCATATGATGCGGCTCTGTCAGTGACCTTCTGTATCTACTCGTGACATTTACGGTGTCCATCTACATCAGCTGTTTACGCTCCGGGATGCAGTTACAGTGATGGCAACAAATGCACATGGTGGGATGAAGCAGCACGGTCTTACGTTTATGCAACAGCACGGACTGTCATGATGGTTGAGATTAGGCAACGAAGTCATGGATGTTTAGGTTCAGGCAAAAGAGGTGCATAATAAGGTGAAGGGGAAAAAAAAAACAACCACACACACAACCACATTCCAGTTGGACACAGAAGGTGGCTTTTGGCATAAGGCTCGAATGACAAGAGCACTGACAGAGCAGCACTATTTTATAACACTATTATTTCGAATGACAACGGGCTGGTGTGCCACTGCACACTCAACTGCTGTGCTCTGATGTTACACCCAAACAAAACAAGGTCAAAACCTAAAGTATGACTGGACCGTGTATGAAACATAAGAATTTTAATTTGAAAAAAAGGGAGTGCCTGCTCTACCCAGTATGCCACAGGGCACCCAAAAAGAGGACTTTTAATCCAAGACAAGATGGGGTGGCATAAATTCAGTCATGGACTTTCAACATAAGTTTTGCTTTATCTACTGTAATTAAATTGTTTTTTACAACATTTCTTGCACGTCTCTCCATCCTGGAAGAGGGATCCCTCCTCAGTCACTCTTCCCGAGGTTTCTACCATTATTTTCCCCATGTAATAGTTTTTCCTTGGTCGATGTCTAAAGGCAGGGTCTAAAGATGGGGATGTCGTATGCTGTAAAGCCCTCTCAAGCAAATTGTGAGTTGTGATAATGGGCTTTATAAATAAAATTGACTTGACTTGACTTGACTTGACTTGACTTGACTTGACTGGACTTTACTTGTCTTGACTTGCAGCACTGGTGCTGTTGTTGCCGTTCAGCCCAAATTTTCCAGAAGAACAATACACTAAAACACAGTCACACAGCAGCACAAAGCTTCTTTGCCTGAAGTGTTGCTTTGTAAAAGCTGTTGGTGTAAGTTTGCCACTTCAAAAGGCACCTTTTATGTGCACATGAAACGCTGCTGGACAGCATCAGGTTAAAACGTGGCCAGAAGGACCCGGTCGCAGTGCTATTAAAAACCAGCAGTCAGCCAGACAGCACCTGCTACGTCTGCATTAAATGCTTTAGGATGAGTGGAATGGGCCTAACAAACCCTGGGCTGTCATGCGGGAGTTTGGTGTTTGCTTCCTGTATGAATGTGATGAATTTTTTTGCACACCTTACCATGTGCCTCCTCCTCACCCATGCCAGCATGTGCTAACATGACGCATTGGTTGCCATGTGCGGTCTAAACATAACCACATGCAGCGTAATCCTACCATGTGCTTGTGTGGACATCTCGGTGGCGGCACCCCGGAACGTCAACAGAAGGACACATAGAGTGTAATATGTAGTTTCAGAATTCCACTGCAAAGCAATAACATGTGACAACTTGGGATGAGAACTTGACGATGCAGGATTTAAGGCACTGCTCCCAAATGAAATATTAAATTTTTAGGAAAAACCATAAAAATAAATAAATAGATAAAAAAAAACTATTCAGCACAGGGAGCATAACAAAGTTGTTACATGTGGCAGCATTCTGTGGAATGCCAGTGTGAAAGCAAGGAAAATGGAGATGCCTCGCTGCCTCTGCCGCACTGAATGTGAAGTCATTTTAAGAGGAACTTGTATTTTATCTGTTACAACGGATCAAACTGCCACTGAGACTGTTAGCGCCAATATGAGCGTTGTGCTAGCATGAAATTAAACCCCTCTATTGAGACGCACACACATATTTATTCCAATCAAAAGTGTTGCTCTTTTATCGTGCTGCTTTGCAAGCCAGTAAATCATGGCGTGTTGAATCAAATTGAATTAAGTGAACACTGGTGAGCATTGGCCATTTAATAAGAAGAGGAAATGAAAAGAAGAAGCAAGGGAAGCAAGGGGGGGTTCGTAGCACGAGTGAGATTACAGAGTCACGACAATATTGCTGAGTTGCCGAGAACACTGATATTATTACTGATATGCAGAATTACTACTAGTTATCTGCAAACGTATATAATTAATATAATACAAATCTCAATTGCTTTGCTTGGGTTACACAAGCGTTTGTCATGTCATTTTGAAAAAAGCCATTTGATTAGCGATAAACAGGAGAGGGAGAGAGTCCAGAGACAGGGACAATGTGCGTGTGTGTGTGTGGCGTTGAGTGTTGTGTAAGGGAGGAACGTGGCTCTGGTGCACCACAGAGGGCTGACATTGGCTGGGTTGGGAGGGATCATGCAGAGACTCAACAGTTCTGTGTTCAGGGAGTCGTCGGGGGCGTTTAGGTGCTCCATGTCATTCACACTCCACTTCACAGCTGAGATGAGGGGGCTGAAGAAGGGAGGGGGTCCATTTTACTCCGAACATTATGGCCAACTAGGGGAAAAAAAAGGATAAAGGACCCTCGCCCGTCCATCGAGCCAACAGGCCTAATTCAGCCAGCCAGCCATGTGAGGAGAGAATGAGTTGAGGGGGACAGGGATGGACAGTAGCAGGTGAGCTCAAAGATAAGCTGCAACATAACGAGAAAAAGTGAAAGCAGAACTTCTGGTTTCTGATCCATAAGTGACAAAAACCACATAAATCAATAATAGCACTGACATTGAATGCTAATAACTAAAAATACAGCTCGACAGCAAAATCTTACTCAGCCTTGGGGCTATGTGTCTTGCAGATTAACTCTTTTTACTTTCAACGCCTAAACAGCATTAGTTTTCTTCTGCTTCATTCAGATGCCTTTCACTAGCATTTAAACCTCTGAAACCTAAAAAAAAAAATGTAAATTTCTTTCAAAAATGCAAAATAAACAAAAAAAAACAACAAAAACCCAGCTATAACCCATATGATCAACTTTGCAAGAAATGTCCCTTAACCTGAAAAAAAAGAAAAAAAAAGAAAAGAAATGGTGGTAAAGGGGGATTATTTGCTATTACCAAAAAGCAAGGGAAAATGTCCAGAAAACTAAATGTATTTATTTGTATCAATTATTTATTTTAAAAAAAGGAAAATAAAAGAGATATATATTTAAAAATAAAAACAGCACTTTTTTTGGTTTTGTTTTTTACTTTTCTTTTTTTAAATATTCAATTATTTTTCATATGACTTATCACAAAGAAGCAATGACTTGCTTAAGCATAATGAGTCTTAAACATCAGCCTGCAGTCATCCTGCCTCGGTGACACTTTATCAGCCATCCAGGTATCCAGGTCAGCTCATACACAACGTCACTTTAAAAAGGTTGATATGATATTTGTGAAATTTGCAAAAGTATCATATTCATGGTTTGCAGGAACATACAAAGCCAATGCAAATTGATGTGCTGTAACCTCAGTCAGTAAAGCTCTATTCTCATGTTTGAGGTGTCTTTCTGCAAAGCTATGAAAACTGTGCACATATCATGCTTTTGAAAAAATGCTTTGTCACTGCTTTTGTCAAAGTGTTGTGTTGTTTTTTCAACATAGCTACCTTTCAAGGACTAATTAGCTACAAATCAGCTATCAGCCTCAGTGATGGATACTACATTATGTCCTGCAGGCGTGTGTTTGATCCAGGAGCCCAACAGCTGAGCAGAAAACCACAAATACCTGATTCATAGTTTCAAACACACTGTACTTGTTTATAGTGCTCTGATAAACATTTTGTAGACATGCATTGATAAAACTTGTTCTTTAGTTACAGTCAGGTTTAAATTGTTTAAATCACTGAAGACATATCATTATATATGATTTCAAATTTATGCCGCATAAGCAACAGTGCTTGATGTGCTCATTTGCGCCCATGACCATCAGAATATATATCAGCAGCAGAGTTTTCCTGTTAATTTGTTGTTGTTGTTATTGTTGTTTGTTTTTTATATTATTGTTTTATATTTGTGGCATTCTTTGTGATTGGCTCCAGTGAACTTTGACTTGATTAATCTGAAAAGCACTTTGGGTTGCTTTAAATAAATTTCCCTTGCCTCCCCATGCCTTGCACTGACTATAGAGACCCAAACTTTTTTATTTATGTATTTATTTTTCTTTTAACCAAACTGTAAACATGTTTATTTCTAATGTAAAGTTGGGCATTTTATTATTACTTTTTCATCAATTTCAGTAGCCTATATCTTGTTGGGGAGCTTACACGATAATAATGTATTTATATTTTGCATAATTAATCTGAATCTGCATTGCAACTAAAACTTGTTATAATAAATATAAAGGAATAAAAACACATTAGAAGAATATAACTATAGAGTAGCATAAAATAGAAAAATGCAAAGAACAAGCACGTCAATTTTTTACGTAAATTCAGTTCTTAAATAAATGCAGCTGCAGCAAAGCTTTCAGAGGCGTCATTTAACACCAGTCTTGATTTCTTCCCATTCTGTTCAAAACCCATTTCAAAAATCTTGCATTAGTTTTCAACATTCTCATTGTTCAGGCACCATTTTTCATTAATGAACAACTGCAATTCTAACATCACCCATAGGTCTCTGAGGTCCTCTGATCCGGGGCTTATTGATTGTGTATCTTTCTAAACCCCAAATTAAATGGAACTTTGAAGTTGTGGCTCCTAAACTTTGAATCTCTCTCCCTTTAGACCTATGATCTTTGGATTCTTGCTTTCTTATTTAAGGACCAAATGATTCATATGTAGCATCCGCAAACATAATAACAGCCCACACGTAATAAACCACAAATGCAATACAAATCTGCAGCCTTTAATGTAATTATCTCATAAATGTGATGCATTTCCTGCAAATGTAAATATAAAATAGCAAATAGCAGTTCCCATTCTACAAACATAATACGAATTCCTGCAAATGTCCAGAAAAGACATCGATATGACATCCAGAAAAGACATTTATACAACATCCAGAAAAGAGATCTATATGATGTCCACAAAAGACATTTATATGACGTCCAGAAAAGAGATCAATGACATCCAGAAAACACATCTATTCTATATCCACAAAAGACATCTACACCATGTCCAGAAAAGACATCTATATGATCTATATGTGAGAGGACATTTATGTGAGGTACAGAAAAGACGTCTTCAAGATTCAAGATTCAAGATTCAAAGTGTTTATTGTCATATGCACAGTATGGAAACATGTTTCCCTGTACAATGAAATTCTTACTTTGCTGTCCACAGAATGCCTAATGTGTAGCAAATATAAAAGAAATATGAAATAGAAATTAAAAAATTTACAATAGAAGAAATTTAGAAATTTACAATAGAAGTAGAAAGAACAGTGCAAATAAAACAGTGCAGTGCATATTCGAACAGTGCAATTGTGCATGTGCAAACGGAATAGTAAACTGTCTGGTACAGTTATGAGGTCGTGTATGTGAGGTAGTTGCTGTGTGAGCTCCTGTCAGCAGTTTAGGAGTCTGATTGCAACGAGAAAGAAAGAGTTCTTTAGTCTAGTGGTCCTGCATTTCACACTTCTGTACCTCCGGCCTGAGGGTAGAAGTGTGAACAGACCGTGCTGGGGGTGGGTGGGGTCCTTTAGGATGGAGGCAGCTCTGCTGTGGACTCTGCAGTGGTAGATGCTCTGCAGAGAGGGCAGTGGAGTCCTGATGATCTTCTCAGCAGTCTTCACCACTCTCTGCAGGCGTTTGCGGTCCACAGCAGTAGCACTGCCGTACCACACGGTGATGCAGCTGGTCAAGATGCTCTCAACAATGCAGCTGTAGAAGTTGCTGAGGATCTTTGGCGACATGCCAAATTTCCTCAGCCTCCTCAGGAAGTACAGCCGCTGTTGCGCCTTCTTAACCAGCTGCGTGGAGTTGAGTGTCCAGGTGAGGTCCTCGCTGATGTGGACGCCCAGGTATTTAAAGCTGCTCACCCTCTCCACTTCAAGCTCCCGGATGAAGAGTGGCTGCTGAGGTCTCCTCTCCTTCCTCATGTCCACTATCATCTCCTTGGTCTTGTCTGTGTTGAGGGTGGGGTTGTTGTCCTCACACCATGACACCAGACTGGCCACCTCCCTCCTGTAGGCCGCTTTGTCACCGCTAGTGATGCGTCCTATCACTGCGGTGTCGTCTGCAAACTTCAGGATGATGTTTTCCTTGTGGGAGGCGACACAGTCATGAGTGAACAGGGTGTAAAGGATGGGACTGAGGACACATCCTTGTGGGGTGCCAATGTTTGTTATAATGCTGGCTGAAGTCCTGTTACCGATTCTGACAGACTGGGGCCTGCCAGTCAGAAAGTCTAGGAGCCAGTCACAGAGGGTGGGGTGCAGACCAAGTGAGGACAGTTTGTGGGTGAGCTTGTGGGGGATGACTGTATTAAAGGCAGAGCTGTAGTCAACACAGAGTATCCTGATGTAGGAGTCTTTGTTTTCCTTGTGGGAGAGGGAGTAGTGGAGGGCGGCAGCAATGGCGTCAGAGGTGGACCTGTTGGGCCGGTAGGCAAACTGCAGGGGGTCCAGGGTGTCCGGTATGCTGTTCTGAATGTGGGCCAGCACCACTCTCTCAAAACACTTCATGATGATTGGAGTGAGTGCTACTGGCCTGTAGTCGTTCAGACAGGTGGGTGGGCTCTGTTTGGGGAGGGGGACGATGGTTGTGGTCTTGAAGCAAGAGAGAACAATGCTCTGACTGAGGGAAAGGTTGAAGATAGAGGTGAGAACATCAGCCAGCTCGTTGGCACATGCTCTGAGAGCCCTCCCAGGAATGCAGTCTGGTCCTGCTGCCTTGCGGGGGTTGATCTTCCTCAGAGCTCTGTGTACCTGGCCTGATGAGACGGTTGGTGGGGGTGGGGTGGGGGGTTGAGTGGACCCGGTGTGTGTGTGCCTCCTCTCTGTGTGGTAGCTGGAGGTCTCAAAGCGGGTGTAGAAGAGGTTGAGGTCATCCGGCAGGTTGTCTGTGGAGCTGATGGAGCTGATGGTGGTCCTGTAGTCCGTGATGTGCTGCAGGCCTTGCCACATTCGCCCGGCGTCAGCAGTGGAGTAGAGGCCGTCCAGCTTCTCTCTGCACTGCCTCTTAGCCGCTGTGATGGCTTTTCTCAGTCCATACTTCCCAGCTTTGTACTCTGTCTCATTGCCTGATCTAAAAGCAAGAGAGCGAGCACGCAGCATGTGGCGTACCTGACTGTTAATCCAGGGCTTCTGATTGGGGAACTTTCTGACTTGTATGGTGGGTACAATGTTTTCAACACAAGTGCTGATGTACCCAGTCACATACTCAGCATAGTCCTGTATGCTGACAGAAGAGTCCTCTAAAGTGGCTGCAGTCCGAAACACATCCCAGTCTGTCCGAGCAAAACAGTCCTGCAGGATACTCTCAGACTCTTGGTTCCAGAGTTTTACCTGTTTATTAACAGGGTTCGTTTGTTTCAGTTTTTGTCTGTAGGCTGGATACAGGAACAGAGAGATGTGATCTGAGTGTCCGAAGTGGGGGCGGGGTGCAGCCCTGTAAGCACCACGTATATTATTGTAAACATGATCCAGTGTGTTCTTCTCGCGGGTGGGAATGTCCACATGTTGGTAATATTTTGGCAACACAGTCCGTAAGAGGCACTGATTAAAGTCGCAAGCGGCGATAAAAACAGCATCAGGATGAGCCGTCTCTAACGCGCTGATGACGTCGTGGAGTTTGCTGCCGTGGGATAAGCTTGCGGGGGGATGTAAACAGCGGCCAGACACACAGCAGTAAATTCCCTTGGTAGATAATAAGGGCGGCATTTTAGCAATAAAAACTCAGCGTCTGGTGAACAGTGCTTATGAACAGTCTGAATGTCTCCACACCACGAGTTGTTGATAAACACACACACACCTCCTCCTCTAGCCTTACCGGAGGCTGCAGTCCTGTCTCCTCTGTGTACGGAGTGAGTCTGCAGCTGAACGGCGCATCCCGGGACTTTGTCTGAGAGCCAGGTCTCGGTGAAAATCAGAGCGCAGCTCTCTCTCACTTCCCGCTGTGTTGTGATCCTGGCTCTTAGCTCGTCCAGTTTGTTTTCCAGGGACCGCACGTTAGCTAACAAGAGGCTGGGTAGCTGTGGTCGGCTAGCTCGGGCTTTTAGCCTAGCATGGAGCCCCCCCCTCTTGCCTCGCTTACGTCGTCGTCTCCGAAGCGCTCTTCTGGGGTCAGCTGGTTCACTCGAGGTCGGTGCGTCAGAGCCTTCTCGGGGGTGGTGGTGGTGTCTGGGGGGGCGAACAATGAGTCGTAGCTCCGGTGGTATAAAGCCAGATTTAAAATGACCGTGTGAGTTGGCAATGTCCAGCAATGCCTGTCTGCTGTATGTTAGCAGTGCATGACAATTCTGCACTGCAGAGAGGGCAGTAAATACACAAAAAAGAAGAAAAAGCCGGCATTCAGGAGCAGAGCGAGCAAACACGTCTGCCTCGGGGGGCGCCATGTTGTTATATATCTTTACTATGTCCAGAAAATAAATCTATTCTACACCTAGAAAATACATCTATATTGTGTATAGAAAAGAAATCTATACAATGTCCAGAGGAAACATCTATATTATATATATCTACACTAGGTACCTCACATTGATGTTTTTCTGGACAACATATAGATGTCTTTTCTGGACAACATATAGATGTCTTTTCTCGACATTGTATGGATGTCTTTCCTGGACATTTGCAGGAAATTTCATATTACGTTTGTAGTACGCAACTGCTATTACATTTGCAGGATTTTTTTTTTTACGTTTGCAGGATTATTCCATTAAAAGTTGCATATTTGTATTATGTTTGTGATTTATTATGTTTGTGGATGTTACATACATTCAATATGACAGAAACATGCACACCAGCCAGCTGAACGTCTAAGCCATACACAAGCTGCTGATATATGAATGGATAATACAGTATTATGCTGTCTTGTAATAATAGGGTCGAATTAAGCAACAAGGGACCTTGAGAATCCCTAAATTTGTTTTCTCCTCAGTTGATTGAGCACATTTCTGGACAGTAGCCAGTCGATACTCAACACTGCCAAGGTGGGAAGATAATAAGTGTCTGTGCTTGAATGCTACTGATATGTTTGTAAGCAGGTGGGCCTGAGGTCTTTAGAGCAGCAGACCAGAAGTTAAAATTTGGACGCATGTCCAATTGAAGCAAAAAATGAAATGATACAGGGGAGAGCAAGAGCATCAGAAATCAAATGGGAAAAGGCAAAGATTGAGGGAGAGCAAGACAAGTTTTTGCAGAGACATAAGGAGTAGCCGAAGAAGATAGGGAGGAAGAGAGCTGACAGAGAAAGAGCATTAGGCAGACTCAGAGAGAGAGAGGGAGACGGTAGTCAGACCCCAGTGATTTATACCGCAGTCCTGCATTAGTCAGATGGATGTTGCCGTGCACAGATTAAGATTAGGATACATTCATCAATGCAGCAGCAGACACAAATGCATTACAGCCAGGGAGTAAACAAGGCAGCGGCCGCCGCGGGAATCAATGTGCATAATTAAAAGGATAATATGGAACAGCCATCCGTCACTTGGCCATAGAGGTGTCCACTATAAGCCGCAAATCACTGTGCTGGATGGTCCAGAGTGTGGACTAAAAGAGAAACAGATGGCACTACATACGTGTGTGTGTTGGATCTGTATGTTTGATATTCAGTATGTCTTCTTGAATTATGAACACTATGAATGCCAGAAGTGTGAGCTGGACACAGCTACAGCAGGAGCCAGTGATAATCAGTACACATTTTGTTTGCCTATTTTAGCAGCCTGGAGCTGATCATTCTAAATCCAACATGCAGTATTCCTGCAGTGTTTCCCAGTTATGAGGTAGGCATGGGTGGTATGTAACAATTCATATGTTATGGCATAAGTTATATGCCTTTGTTGGCCACCTGCTGTTTACAATCCTGTAACAGTCTACTGGAGGGATAAGTAGAGACCAGAGACTGAGCTCTGGTGGTGCGTGCTGTGCACTGCATACGATGTTTGTTTGTTTTTTGTTTTGCAAATGATGTACATACTTCTTTGTCATTTACACAGATGCATGCTCACACCCTCTTATCCAGGTTAAGATAAATAACCACAATAAGAAAAAGAAAAGATAATCTTAAAGCCTGGGTCTTTTAGTCTTACTGTGGTCAAAGAAAACTGTAACTTTGTGAGGATAGGTTTGTTTTTCCTGTTTGTTTTGTTCAGATTTTAATTGTTTTTTTTTAATTTTTTTTATAAAGGACAGCTTAAGCATGAAACAGGGAGCGAGAGGGGATGACTTGCACCATAGGGCTGCAGGTTGTGAATTGAATCCCTTACCACTGCAGCGAGGACACAACCTCAGTACATGGGCCACCTGCCCTACCAGGTAAGCTACCCTACCCATTTGAGATGGGTCAGCTATAGCATGAAAGGGTGAGGGAGAGGGGGGATTATATGCAGCAAAGAGCCAAAGGTGGAATTGAACCCACTGTAGCTGTGGCGAGGACATGGCCTTTGTACATCAGGTGCCCGCTTTGATCCTAATTAATGACATCTACTGATATTTTAGGTTTCTTTATTAGTCATAATATTATATTGAACATTGCAGGAAATCTGTGCCAGGCAAAACCAGTAATTGTGGCATCTTAGTCAAATTTATTGTACATATCCACATAATTTATTTCATATTGTATCTAATCATTATCTGTTGAAAAACACAGGTGGGATCATTACTTGTCCCTCTACAATTTCCCAACAGCATCCCACCACACATAACAAACACTTGCATTTTCCAAAAGACATGTGCTCTCTCTCTCTCTCGCTCACTCACACACACACACACACACACACACACACACACACACACACAAACACTCGGCTGCACAACTGACTACTTAACCAACACTTGTATTCACTGAAAAATCTAACACTTAATCTCCATTTAATTTGTCGACAAAAATAGACTTTTTTTGTCTCGTGTCCCGTTTTGCCAACAGTACTGCATGTAAGAATGCACTTTATAGTTTTTGTTGATGAAATTAACCTGAGAGCTCATCCACCGCCATTCTCTTGCTCACTGCAGCTGCACTAATGTTCTACCCTCAGCTGTTCCTAAATGCAACTATGTTGCTTTTTCAACACTGTCTTCCACTCAGACTGTTGTCAAACTGTCACTGTCACTACTGCGTAGGACAGGGGGAGCAGTCGATGAAGACGCACAGCCTCTTTCATTACCGAAAGACAAAATTGTTTCTTAATCATTACAGAAGTGAGACGCTGTCAGAGTTTCAGGAAATTGCTGGTTTGAACCCAAATGCAGATAAAGTGATGAAGAGGTAGCTGGATGATTTTGCTGATTTATTTAGATTTAGATTTACAACTGAGAGTCCGGAGACAGGCAGGTAGTGGCAGTCAGGCAACAGAATCCATAACAAGTCCAGCACACTGAGAATAATACTAACACTAGGGGGAAAGAAACCCAAGAGGAACAAAACCAAAAGGATGTGCTGCATGCTGACTCTGTTTGTCTTCACAAAGAATCCATCAGGGAACAAGGGACAGGTGAGAGGGAGCGGCACATCAGATCATCAACATCAAGCGGCTCCTCTCAGACCTTTGACTTGTCCAGCAGCTGGAAGGCCATGTTGCTCTGCTCCTGGTACCAGATCAACTGCAGCACAAGAAAAAGCAGGTAGTGCAACCAATTCATCGACATGCTGTCATTGTGTCCATCTTTATATAAAGCGTATGCTCACAACAGATATTCATAAAGCTTTGTGTAACGTAACAGGCTTACACATTAAGCCTGCTTTCAGTAGCTACTCAGCTTCTTGTTTTACTAAACATGAACATCATCTAATCCTGCTCTATAGTCATATGTGCAAACTCTAAACAAATGCTGTCCTATTTGATTATTGTTGACAACACAGATATTTATTGACTTTTCCTTTGATTACTTGTCACCCTTTGATGGCTATAATATCATTAAGCTCAATGGTCATGCCATTAGCTTGACTTGGGAGCATCAGATCATCTCCTGTCATCCTAATGTAGAATATTAGAAATTTGTTCATAAAAATACAATATAATATATAAATTTGGGGCAATGCAGATGGCAGGTGAGGCATTGTCAATGTGTTCTTCTACTGTAATCACATCATAGAACAAGCGGAGAACTGGGACAAATGAAATGTGACACAAATGACAGTGATTTGACATATCAGCCCATACATGTCTGACATGTCAAACCATGTCAGTACGTACGGCACGCAACACTTACCCTAGCTGCAAGAGAAGCTGTTTTTGACCAAGATAAGTATATTTCTTTTGAATGACATGTTTTGTTCATTGTTTCATGTGTCATTAGGAAGGTTTCCATTACAGATTTGCGCAAAACTTAAGTGCTATTTTCGATAAAGCTTTTGATGTTGATAAAAGACAATTGCGAGATGACTGCATTTCTTCTGAGCACCTACTCCTCTGGTGATAACATCCCAAGAAACATGTCGAAGAATGTTCAAAACATTAGCAGGTTTATTGCTATTCCACCACACTAGCCGTCATTATTTCCAATCCAAGGAGATGTAGGCGTGTTATGCCAGTGATGATGGAAAGGTGAGCCCCTTATTCGTGGGAGCGGCCATGTATGAGGGATTTTTGGGAGGTGATAGTCCAGGATTTCATAACGGAATTGTGGATTCCAAACTTTCGAATGATCTCCTAAACTTTTGTGTCAATTGAAACCTGCCTATTGTTAAGATTATTGGAAGATGAATAAAGATGATTAGTAAGTGAACACATCCTTAAATGTGACATGTCAGAGTTTGCCAGTTTATAAGTAAATCTGGTTTAACTGCCAGGAATCACTGTCAGGACGCTGTTTCTTTTGTCCCTCTGTTTCTTTCAACCTGCATTATGCGTGTGACAGCTTTTATTAAAACATGTTTACGTGTTATTGCACTTACAGAAGATGCCAAGAATCAGGGTGAGAATGGCACAGATGGGTCTGATTGACCCTGAAGTGTACAAGAGGGCATTTTTAGACATCTGTCACAAGAACGTCAGCATCAGAGGTGCAGCAAAGATACATTAGCCATGTTAGTTTGCATAGATGCAGCAGGAGGAGGGAGGCCTGTAGACTACAAGCTAGACCACCAGGATCCTGAAAGCCTAATAACAGGGTGTTCCCAGTGGAGTGGGATACAAAGCTGACACAAAGGATGACATAGAAAGTATTTGGTTGATCTTGTCTTTTAATATAAATTACATTTGACTGTAAATCACTCAATATGATTTAAAACAGGGATTAAAGTGAATGTGTTATTAGACTGATCTACATAGATCTAAAAAAATTCAGATGCCCATTTTTTGTTGTTATGCCATATGTTCTAGAAATTAGATTATCTTCTTTTTTTTTAAAGGACATTGTATGTAAAGGACATAAGTTAAAGGACATTATATGTTTGCAATCACATTATGCGTAAATATGTTGTTAGGTACAACTAATGAAAAAACAAGAATAACATGAACGATTCAAGATTATGTTGTTGTGTTTCTTCCATCCTGCTCCTGCGTTTCATCTGTCCCACCTGACCTGGACAGATGACATGGAGCCACCGCTGCTCAAAGGCAATTATACCTAAATCGTTCCACATTTGTACAAAAAATGTACCCAGTATTAATAGAGCACACATGTGAGCTGTTGATCACAACTGAATTTAGCTTCTGCTGGTAACGTGATCTATAAAAATGACGTTTACGTGAAAAATGTTTGATCCGCCCCCACTCTCCCTCTACCTCACAACACGGAGAAAAGAGGAAGTGAAAGAAGGAAAGAGACAGGGAGAGAGGGTGAGATTGAACACTCTCCAACCCGAATGTGAACCTTCTGCCCACTCGGCTGAACTCTGCGGTCACACAAAGTGAGCGCTACCCACTAGGCGAAGTGTAATTTAAAAGGATGGTGGTGACCTTTCCTCTCTTTCTCTGTGGCTCGGAGCAGGTTGATGTGACCATTTTAAAACCACTTTTCTCTATCTGACTCCCTCCCTCGCGCACACATTTTTTCTCTCTTTTCCAGTCCCTTTTTCCTCTCTCTTTTTCTCTTATCACACTCTCCTCTACCATATGGCCCTGTGTAACCTCATCCATCGTGCCTGCTGGATGGAGCTGTATCTTATGAATATATCCAACCCAGGAGCGGATTAAAAATAATGGATGTGTACAGGTACTTTAGGAGATGAGCAAACGAGAGGGGAAAAAAAGAGGTCTTGTAGTCATTTAACAATAACATGCTTCAGTGTGTTGCTGCACACCAAATATGCTGAATTCATGTTATGATCATTTATGTCAGAAAAAAATATCAACTCTGCAAAAAAAGGAAGCAAACTGAATTTTTAGATATTTTTCCTGTCCACCTCCTCTACATCACTGAATACAGCTTAGAACACACACACATACTGTAGATACACACTCCTGTAAAGGCACCTGAGGATGTGCCTGCAGGCTTTGGAAGGAAACTATCCACAACTAGCAGAAGTCAAGACCACACTTCTTTGCAGAGTCTTAGTTATAAAACCCTCAGTTCTCCCAGTGCACCGTTATACAGTGCCAAATACTGCTCACTGCTCACTGCTTTCTGGATGGAGCTGCCAGTAAACAATATCTCTTGCCAATATCTAAATTTGACAAGTCATTTAATTCTTCCTAATGGTATGGACCAAAGATGGTGATGCTGGTTGTGACATCCATCTGTTCACATGTCCAGTACTTTCTTCCCAACAAAAAATTAAAATTAAGAAAGTGCGTTATTTTTTACTGTTTTTTAAAGAGATACGTGTTACAGCGGGTCGTTCTCACTCCGAAGTCATCACATGGCGAGGCTTGGCCAGTGACCTTTTGTGTAGGAGTGCGATTCCAACAAAACACCTTCCGCGTCCATAACTCAAATGAAAGCGTTAGATGATAATGCAGCAGGACAAAACTGGTTGCGTGTACCTGAAAAAGCGTAATATAAGGTGCTCAAGTACACTGATAGGGCATGGGGTGGAGGTCCCACAAACAACCAACTTTCATACGGGAGTCCGTCAGTGGCAGTCAAACTCAGCTCATCCCCCTAAAGTTCCGAACTGAAACTTAACTTTCAACAACAGAAAAGAACTGAAATACCGGAAAGCTATAACCCATACTGAAACAACAAACAAATTAACAAAACCCAACATGCTACGTCATGTTGAGAAGGAAGTCAGAAACTACTTCATCCCCACAAACCTTGGTGCTGTTGCTCAGGCATGTGTCAGTGTCTTTCTGTCTTCCTCTCCGCCCCTCAGCTCTCTTATATTCTCTCCAGCCCGGATTGGTTTCACCTGCTGCGCTCCTGTGAGAAGAGAGAGACAGGCAGAGGAGCATGTGAGGAGGAAGTGAGGGAGAGAGAGAGTGAGAGGGGAAAAAGAACAGTCACACTCACTGCGCTAATGTAACTAAGGCCGCATGTAACACCCCCAGCCTCAGTAGGTAGTATTGTGAGGTTTTTAACAAACTAGCAGCGTAACAAAGTGTTGGCCGGGACATTATCTCTGCGTTTAACATGTCTGCCAGCCATTTTGAAAGCTTTCAAGAAGAGGGCCCAACGCATAATTTGTTGATTTGTACTCAGTATTTGGTTTACATGCTTTAATGTTCCAAAAAAACACACCATGCGTCTCATACAGCCCTTTGCTGCAACACCTCTGACTGAAACAGTCTGTCTGAGTGTATGTCCCGCCTCCTGAGAAGCCCAGTTTGCTCTGATTGGTCAGCTGGCTCTCTCTATTGCACATTCTATACACTGTTTTATTTGTCATAATGGTGATGTCATGGAAACTCAAAGGAGCTGGCTTGGCCTTACTACTTTTATGAGCACAAAAATGCTATACAAAACAATAAAGAGAAGGGAATATCGAAAACGCATTATAGGTTCCCTATGATGAACACGAAAGGATTGTGGTCTGCATAAACAACAGTGGGTGTGCCAGAGGAGCCGACAATGTTGGCAATGCTAACTATGTCACAAAAGTGCCAAAAGTGCCACTTACTCCACAGGTGAAAGAGATAACAGCATTTGTGTCTCCTGACAATTAATATATGGTGATCCCAATCGGCGTGCTCCTGTTACATTTCAGCACTTGCTAAACACAGTTTTGTCTGGTTTATCTGGCTGTGGAGCTTATCTTGATGATATTGTGGTGCATTCCAGTACCTAGGATGACCACATTAGACAGTTCCACGCAGTGTTTGGGTGGTTGTGTGATGCCAATCTCACTTAATCTGGCAAAGTGTGAATTTGGCCAAGGAATGGCAGTATGGGTTAAGTTGTGGGCCTTGGGCAAATCAAAGTGTTGTTCCCTCTTCCTGTTTTTTGGCATGAGCTGAGCCATTTCTTGGGTATGGCAGGCTATTATTGAAGTTTTTGCAAAAACTTTTCAACTTTTTCTGCTCCTGTCACTGATGTTTTGAGCCCGAAAATGTGATTCCACTGGTCCCTAGTTGGCCAGCATGCGTTAACAAGGTTCTGTTAACAAGTGCCCCGGTGCTTGCTGTGCCTGTGTTTGATAGCCTGTTTAAACTCCAGTGATGCAGGAGAGGGTGCCTTCCTCATCCAGGAAGAGGATGTTGGTGTTGAGCATCCCATCTCTTATTTCTCATGGGAATATAATAGCCATCAACAGGTGTACTCCATTGTCGAAAAGAAGGCTCCTCTGCTTGTTCTGTTGTTGAAACACTTTGAGATTCATGCCGCAGACTGTCTCAAATGTGTGAAATATGGGTTTGAGTCAGAAACATCTGAAATAGAGACAGCTGAGATTTGATTAAACCGACCACATCCTCACATTGGGACTGACTCAAATGTGTGAAACACTCATCAAGTTTAGAAAACAATTCAGATTTTTTCAGTTGTCTTTGGACAACAACACTGTACAGACCAACAACACCCTCACCCAGCTCGATGTCAGACAATGCTGAAGCAGCCTGCGCCTTGGCAGCTTAAGCACAGGACAGCACCACAGCGACCTGTGCCTCATCAGTGGGTTCAGCACTGTACAGCTCCATGATAGCTTTGATTTCAGCATGTTAATATGACCCAGTGTGCGCTGCCGCTTATGCTCCACAGTGGTGACTATGCAGTCTTGGTCATTTGCTTTTTCTTGAATTACATGGGTGGCGCTGTAACATGCCCGCAGAGTTGAAACAGGGATTATTAACAGCACCACAAAATAATTGCCTGGGCAGAAACTTCTGCTTTTCGAATCTTTGTTGAAAGAGGGTTTTCATTCGGAATGAGGCCCAAAGACTCCTGAACAATGTCACGTACAGCAAAGTGGAGTGCAGACCTAATGTTACGGGCCAAGGATGGAGATGCTGGTCAGGATATCCATCTCTTCACATGTCCAGATTTGTTTCCAACAAATCCTCCAAATTAAGAAAGTACATTATTTGTTATTGCCTATCAAAGAGACACATAGTACTGTGTGTCATCAGTTTTGGTTCATTTCACTTTCAGTAGCCCAACACTCATTTACCAGTATTCAGTTATTTTTCTTGGGAAAAAAAGAAAAAGTGAAATGACCTAAAAAAAAAGCCAAACAACCAGGAGGCCTTTATTTTGAATCCATTCAATTGATTCAGTGAGCTTTAGTCCCACATTTCAAAGTGCTATCCATTTCAAGGTGATGAAATGTGATTAATGTTTTGTTATGGAAATGTCTTGCCTTTTATATGAATTTTTAGTGGCTTTACTGTCCGACAGTCCCTGCCCATCCCCCAGTATCCACTGGCTATCCAGCCTGTTTTTTATTTGGAAGCTGACAATCACCAAAATCACAGATAAAAAACACCGTTTTTGATTTCGGTATCAGACAACAATACCAAAAGTCACCTTTCACAGTCAGAACTCTTCATAGAATTATGATTTGCTGCCAATTGCCTGGTTGGTACATGTCATGGCAGTGTGATACATGTATGTGCAGTGTCAGTTAATAAGGCAGCTGGAAGACACCTGTTGTGGCAGTATCATACCTGGCTTAACAGCTTCAGTTTGAAAGGCTGCTCGTAATGATACAATAGAGGGAGCTGCACAGTCCCTGTCGGGCAGGCGGGAGTGGTGTTGGATGGGTCTAACAAATCCTGGTCTTTCACCTGGAAGCCTGGTGTTTGCTTCCTTATGATTGTAGAATGTAAAAGTGTCCCAAACACTTTCCAAGGTTTAGATTTTTCCCCAATGATCAGAATGACTGCAAGTGCACTGGCAGTGATAAAAGAAGTTTGAACACACTGAAGTGACAGGTTTTTATTTCCACCTGAATATTCTCTTGAAAGAAGATGACAATAGCTTACTTCTATGGTTGGGACGTAATTGCTGGAAAACATGAAAGGAGCGCAGTATGAATCCTAATTTACTCAGCCCCCTCCATCAGTCCTGAGAGAGCAAACTTTGGCTGGATGGACTTTCTGCCTTGTGACTCTCCAATCATTGTGCTGTTGAGCTGTGTGTCTCAAGATTTAAAACCAGATTTCTATGTCCTCTCTTTACCCAGATGGTCTATTGGTCAGGATTTCTAGTTTATACCCAGCTGGTCTGAGTATAAGTCCCAGTGTGGGATAGTTTTTACAAAATTCAACCAGAAAATGTGCTCAAAGCATGTTCACCACACATGTCACATTTTGGCCCTTAATACATGAGATTTCTGTTTTTCTTTTTTGGTCTGAAATTAATCACTAAAGATGTAATTTCAATTTGTCTTTTTTTTTTTAGATGAAGAGATGGGATTTTTTATGCTCACAATTCTGTTTCTGTTGAGAGAAAAATTAGTGAATTAACTCAATGTTTTATATATATATATATAATATATATATATATATATATATATATATATATATATATATATATATGTGTGTGTGTGTGTGAGAGAGAGAGAGAGAGAGAAAAGATAAGGCAAAGCATAAGACTTCCTCCTGCAATCATGTACTTTTTCAGTACTTTCTGTGTAGCAGTCACCTAAAACACAAAGTTCCATGCAAAATGATGAAAAAATGGGGATGAATAATCTGATATTA
This sequence comes from Plectropomus leopardus, assembly GCF_008729295.1. Taxonomy (NCBI): domain Eukaryota; kingdom Metazoa; phylum Chordata; class Actinopteri; order Perciformes; family Serranidae; genus Plectropomus; species Plectropomus leopardus. The sequence continues at coordinate 3,532,402 of NC_056471.1, read as the reverse complement.
CCAGCCCCCTTCTCAAAGTAAGTAACACAAAATGTTCCAATTCTTTCATCAATCTCAGACAGCTGTTCAGAGGAGAAAATAAAAAAGAACACATTAATTCAATCTGGCACAGTTTCTGTTTATGTTCCTATATGGCAGGATTGTATGATCATGGAGCGTTGTGGTGTCAATGGTAGTTTCGTCCTCTGTCTCAAGGCTTGCGAGTTAATCAGTGCACACTGTGAGCCATTCTTCCTCCTGCATGCATTTAAATATGTTAACCAAACAAATGTTCCACACAGGAGGGATTTCTCTGCTCTGACATTTGATTGAAGTGAGAAAAATAATAAAAACCTATTGATTAGCTGTAGTCAGTGAGAAAGCTCCATAACAAAAAGAGGATGTACTATCGGCTACATATCAGCAGGCTAATGTTGTGTTTGCACTTGAGAAATATCTACCTCATAACTCGATCATTGTGGGAAATTCATTTCTCTGTAGCGGCTAACGATTGCCAATGAGGATTACACTTGGTGAAATGAAGTACATTATGGTGTATTTTGGCTCGGTGCATGGCTATGGAGGGAGGGATTGGCCATTAAATAGTGGGGGCCATGTTGACACACTTAGTGGAACATAGATTTCCTGCAGCAGCCATTCATTTGTTGTTATCCTGCAGAGAGCTGTAATGAATGAGGGGAAGAGTGGGGAAAATGGTTCACCAATGTAATTTGTCTCTCAAAGTGGCTGAGGGTCAGCACAAATTTGTATCTGCCACTCTCTCTCTTTGCTCTCCCAGCTTCGCCTTTTTCCTCTGCTTTTTCCCTTCATCGCATCTCATGTTATTACTTTTTTAGCCACGGTAGCTGTGTGGCTGCAGGGATGGTGATGCCTGTCTGTCTCTCTCTTACTTTGGTCCAGAGTGAAATCACTCAACAGCTCCTGGACTACTAAAATTTAGTTCAGACATTCAGAATGTCCACTTATCCAAAACTTCAGTCAATGACCATATAAAAACTCATGACAGCCTAGCTGTTATACTTTTTTGTTTCTTTTTCATTTCATGCTGATGATGAACCACCCCAGAAAAAAAATGGCATTGTTAATTTCTGCAAACCAGAGATACATTTGCATAATGTTTCTGTAGCAAATATTTTGAAACTTTAAGTTTAAGTTTAGGCACAAAAACACTTGGTTGTTATTAGGAAAGGATCCATTTTTTGGGCTTAAAACGTACTTTTGGGGCACAATACCTGCTGGAAAACGGTGATTTCTCAATTAAAAGCAATTGGTTTGTGTGGCACTGTCTCTGGTGGAATAACAGCAATGGGTTTCTACAACACAACCATCCTTCACTATCTTAGGAGGTTCCAACACATGTCAACTCGTCACATGTTGCTACTTTGCAGTGGACTTCACCCACACCTACATATTACACTCTCTGTATCCTGCTGAGTTTGCTATTTATACTCCAGGATGCTGCTACCCAATGCTGAGACTTCAACAAATGCATATACTGTTATGGATTTTGGGATTAGGCAATGAAAAAGGCTCGGATGGTTACGATTAGGGAATTCATTAAATTCAGATGGGAAGCAAACACCAGGCTCCCACCCGAAAGTCCAGGGTTTGTTGGATTAATCCAACACCCCACCTGCCCTGCCCTAGGGTACTTTGTACTCTTCATATTATGTTGTTATTGGCAGAATTTAAACCTGATGCTGTTGCACAGCGTGTTATGAGAACGCAACAGGTTCCATCTAGCCACCTTCTAAACAAATGCTGCCTGTCATGCTGCATGGATGGTGCGTTGTATAATAAGTAACGCTTCTGTCTGGCAGCATTCTCAGCTGATGCCGCAGAAACGCATAGCGCCAATTTTTTGTCTGGCAAATAGGTGTGATAAACATGGTTATGCATAAAAAGTAAAAGAAACAGACATAAAGACACTTGTTGCACAGTAATGGGTTAACAGGTAAATGCAATGTAATCATGACAAAACAAAGACTTTTGGAGCATCTCTCGGCTTTGGTAAGTCATGGCTCTTTCCTTTTCTTCAACCTTTACCTGCTCTCACTTGCAACCAGCACACCACGGATAGAACATGTAAAGTAACCTACAACACTCCACCTAATAAATTCTTCATGGGAAAACATTAGAAAAAAAAAAACAATGCTTTTCAGCATTTTTGACAGCAAAACATTGTTAACAAATGGTTTGAGGAATTGCAAGGAGTTTAATGGAATGAAATGAGTGAATTAGACAGGTTGCAACTGTTGTTAAAGACCCAAGCATGCATTTAAAGGTAATTACTCTTTCTTTATTGCCTCATACGACATGTTTGCCAGCATACCTAGTTTTTCTCTCTTTTTTCTTCTTGACTCTCTCTGTTTTCTCTTTTCTTCCTTCTTCTCTTTCTAATTTTGTGCGTCTTGCTCACACACAAGGATACATGCACAAATATAAACTTTTCCTCCAAGCAATGTCAAGTCATCCTTGATTATGTATGCTCTGAAGGTGCCATACGAGAGGGCATCAAGTGACGTGTGAGTATATGTACGCATGGACGTGAGAGTCACAGCTTTAACCCTTTGAAATCTGGAGCGTCATCGCTATTCTTCTGCTGCTTTCAGACACTTTTAACGGGTATCTAAACCTTAGAACCTCGAGCATATTGTTGTGATTTCTTTCAAAAACATGGGGTAAAGGCAAGGAGGACTTCGGTAAGAAATGTTTTATAAAATGCAATAAAGTAGTCGATTTATAACATTATTTTTAAAAAAGCTCGGGGAAAATGTCTCTTAGGGAAAAAGGGAAAAACTATATGGAAACTTATCCTACACAATTATATTTTCTAAAGCACTTCCAGGTCATTTAAGTGATTTATATTATTATTATTATTAATTTTATTTATTTATTTATTTTTTTAGGGAATTTTCTTGTGTTTTTTTTTCTGCTTTCCTTACTGATTGCCTTCTTCACATGTTTTTTGAATAAATCAAGCCGATTTTTTAAAGGGGCTGTTTTTTGGTATAGTCAAGAATCAAAACAACATTTTCTTAAATATGGCACTGGCTTTTTATTTCATGCCCTTTTTCAAGAGAACAGTCCAGCAGCAGGAGCTTACTGTGGAAGCAGTGTGTGTGTGTGTGTGTGTGTGTGTGTGTGTGTGTGTGTGTGTGTGTCATCGCCCTCTCTTTCATGGGTCTCATCTCTGACAAACAAACCAAATCTGATGACCAGATAACATATCTGTAATCGTTTTAATGTAGTGCAATACCATGAACAACACAGAATGTAGGAAAAGGCAGAGGGACTGATAGAGAGATGTATTCAAACAGTGAAGTGTCTGTGCCAGCGGCTGTGTGTCTTATTCTTGGAGGGATAATGCACCCACAGGGAACATGGGTGACATTTCAGCTGGCACGAAAAAGGAACGTGGCACCAAGCTTCACAGGGTCAGCAATGGGATGTAATGGAATATGATTGAATGTGATGGTGGAAAATGGCAGTAATAGCAGTGGTGGTGCAGTAAAAGAGGTGCCGTGCACTCGCTCGGGCAAAATGATGTGAGCTGACTTGATGAAAATACAGTCCAGGCGGATGAACGGGAAAGTGTGTGAAGCAAATCAGAGTGCTGATGAACTGACAAGAGATGTGATGAATTCAAATACAGTTTAATCTGACTGAATAAATATTTCAGAGCAACACGAGGGTCTGCCGCTTCCCTACAGAGATGATGGATGGTCAGTTGCAGAGGTGGAAACCCTCATCACACTTCCATCTTACCCAACACAATACCGTGCAGTAGTTACTCCATGTGTATGCAATACACTTTAACATATTTTGCAGAGAAATTAAAACTGCCAGTTTGAATTGGGCTTCATTGAACAAAAATTAAAAAGATATCCGCTATTTCATAGCGTCTGCCTTAAAACTTCCCTAAGTGCCCTGTAAAGTGAAAATTATATCATCAAAACTCCAGGTTAGTAACCTATGCAATTAGATATATAGGCTACTAGAGTTTACAGTCATACTAGCTGTGAGGCTGCACTTAGGCACACTGGGACTTTAAGCTAAATGCTGACAATAACAATGCTAACATGCCAACATTTTGAAGATATGTTGAACATTTTATCATCATTTTAGTTTAGCATGCTAGTATGCTAACTTTTGTTAATTAGCAGGTCACACAAAATATACCTGAAGCTGATGGGAGTCTTGTGTTAAGTATTAGGTCATAAAATGTAAAGGTAACATGGATTGTTTACATATGGCTACATAAAATGTTGAATCACCAAACTTAAGTAAATCATAGGTGCATGAAAGTTACTCCGTGGGGCATAAGGCCCCAAAAATGAGACCTTCTTTTGTAAAATTATCTGCTTCATTAGGTCCATAGAAAAACCGCCCTGAGGTTTCCAATGACTAAGCTTCTAACTTCAAACAGAATAAAATTATTTAATTGTACGGCTCTTGTAAAATTTCAAAATGTTATCAGACGGAATAGATTAAATCCTGATAGTGGAAAGGGTCATTTTGTGGGAGGTTGTGATGCTCGAATGTTTGCATCCACTGATTTACAGATGTCTCTTTCACAAGAAAAATCTATGGAATAAAAGTCCTTTGGGGCCCAATGGCATCATGTGATGGACCTGTAAGTTGTATTTCCACAGTCTGGCCGATATGTCAAACTACCAGATTATGGATATTTGCATTCTAGTTTGGTTTGTTGTTTGGTTTTTCTAACACTTTATTTGCATATTCCACTCAAGGTGCTTTATAAAGTAGGCTTTTTGTAACATTTCAACAGCATATTAGTTGAAATTCAATAATGTGCTTTATTCTGTAGATACTGACCATCAAAGATGTTATGAAGACGTGAGGATGCTGCTGATTATTCACTTCACCTATAAGTTGAGTTCACTCAGACTCAACATAAAGGTTAAGTTTTAAAAAGGAAAAAATAAAGCTGTCTCCAAGTGTTGCAATAACATTTCAGAGTTGTGAAAAGATTGCTGCATACATCACAGAGGCTAAGTAACACCAAATGATGGGGCGGGGGGGCTGTGGCTCAGAGGTAGAGCGGGTCGTCCTCCATTCGGAAGGTCAGGGGTTCAATCCTGGGCAATATGTTGAAGTATCCTGAACCACAGAGAGTGTGAGTACATAGCAGGTTGCACCTTGCTAAGTAGCTTTGGCCACCAGTGTGTGAATGTGATATTGTAGTGCAAAAGCACTTTGAGTGGTCAATAAGTCTAGAAAAGTACTATACAAGTACAGTCCATTTACCACACAATGAACTCTGACCAGCTCCAGATAGCTTGGTTCAAATTAATGTAAAATACAAATTCATTATTCAAAGGAAAAAAAAAAAAAATCACAATTTTCTAGCTTGTAGCTATAATAAGTTGGCCCTAACAAGTTGGTACATGGACAACTCTGTTCTCTTAACAAGATAATGAGTTTACAGGAAGTCCTGCACTACTTTGTGCTACATCAACTTTTGTACCAAATGCATCCTTTAGTCAAATGAGCATTTATGCTGCTGCTGTTAATGTCACTGCTTATCCTGCCTGCAACTCACCAAAAGGTTCAATCCGACAAATCAGAGCTTGAGGAAAACACTGCTACAGATGATAAAGACTCTCCAGATACACCAACAACCACTTCTATCAGGTACAAAGCTTGAAAACTGTTCACTCCCTACATTCTTATCAAAGTGTCCTCCCCTCATTCAATAATGCTTTTTCTCAAGATAAGAATGGAGCTGACAAAAGCGGCTTTGTCAACGATGAATTATGTTCGGACATTCATGTTGCTTCAAGAGGCAACCATTCTTTAACAACTCCTGATTCAAAAAAAGATATGATGAAGATGAAGATGTTTTCTCTGCTTCGACTGCTCTCAGAAGGTTTTGTAAAGGGATGAATCATGACTGGAGCCATGCTGCTTCACGGTTCCTCAAGAAAAAGACTGATGCGAAGCTGCTATTGAAGTAATAGGCTTTAATGTTTGTCTGCTACTCAGAAATTACAAAAAAATAACTTTAAATGAATGTGGGACAATTCAGTATGGAATCCAAGTAGTTCTACAGTAACAAACTAGTAAAGTTTTTAAAAATGACCATGAGACAGGCTGGTGAACTCTTGTTAATGACTTGCTTAAGTTTAGGCACAAAAAATCAGTTTTGTTGATTGTTGGTATTGAACACAATGATAGAGCCTGCTCATACACTACCCCACTTAACAAAACGCTAATATTATGCATATGAAATGCGTAATGTAATGTAACGGTTTTACGAAACGTTCAATGCCAAAATGTTCTTCTTTTGACTGGGCTGGACAAACTATAACCTTGCCCATGACATTTTCCTGAAGGGGAACTCCCAAAAATATGAAAAGAAAAAAATATGGAGCATATATATTAAACTCAACATAATCAAAGTGAAAACTAACTATATGTGGTCTATATGGCATGTCAGTGTAGAGTATGTATGATGAATGTAGTGTGTGTGTGTGTGTGTGTGTGTGTGTGTGTGTGTGTGTGCACATGCACCAAAAGAGTACAAAACCAAACTATAACTTTGTGTCAGCCATGTGCTTGTGATCTGCTCAGTCATCATAGAGAGGAAGCACACTGACGGAGGTGGCCATTTTATAGCGTGAGACCACGCCCTGAGGTGTGGTCAGGCTGCACAGAAGGCCCGCCTCTCCAGGCACAGGTGAAGAGGAGCTGCAGGGAGACAGAAATAAATTAGCAAGGCTGCCACACGTGTCTGTGCTGTAGAAAACTCAACTCATTGCATTGTGAGACAGTGATAGGATGATAACGGAGCTTCTTTGGTTGTGTCACTCCTGTGAAGCTGTTTCAGTCCATTGAGTTGGAGTCTGTGTGAAATGATGGATACCACGACTGATGATGCCCGAAGCTTTAGACATCACCACTTCAAAAAGAGCTTCATTTATTTTGAGCACTTTAGAAGTTTTGCACCTAAAAAAACAATATGCTCAAGAGATGGTGATGTAAAGTCAAAAGACATAATCATAGAAATACCTCCACATCAACCAAGTATTTAAGTAATATTTTCAATATCAACCTCCAGTCATATTGGGACACATATGAAATATGACACAAATAATGATCACAAATTACAACACCTAAACCCATACTTAATATAATGCACCTCTTACATCTCTAACGATTTTTAAATTATTAATTAAATTGTTTTTCAATCATTCAATCAATCAGATTTTATTTATATAGCATTTTTTTAAATGCTCAGTTAAAGAGCTAAAACAAGAGTGCTCATTAAAACCGGGCACTGACGAAACTTCTTTAACAATATTTGACAATGCATGGACAACTTAAGGGCTGTATGTAATTTGACACTTCTTTTGGAGATGTTCTACAAAATGTGTCACCTTGAGAGAGTACAAAAGCTGCTGTGAAACCTGATTCACCCTGACTTTGAATTTTGACTTTGAATTTGTTTTTGTGCTGATAAAATATAATTGTGGTAAGAAATCTTTGTGATATTCTGGAAATTATGGGTATGAAAAGAGTCAATCATATATTTAAAGTACAAACTCAAAACAGCTGTTGTTTGATGAGCTATTTGGATCAGATTTCAAAACCCATGTTCAGTTAACCCTGCTCTAAGTGCAGTTACACTGAGTTTAATGGAAATCAGTAGAGTGGGTGAGTCCCCAACACCATCTGCCAGACATAACAAAGAGGTTTTTTTTTATATTCTGTTGAATAATTCTGTTGATTGTGATAATACTAATTAATTTTTGAATTAATTATCATAGCTATGGAGTCAGAATCACAAGAATACAAGGGGAAGTTGGTGATAATGATTTTGATGGTTGCATTGATAAAAATACCAATAATAGTAACTTTGACAGCAACAACCACACAGAGACCACAGTGGAAATAGTCCTAAATTGCTTCTGATACATTCATTGAAACATTTAATTTCAGATAATTGATATTTAACTCAGACACTTCTTAATGATTAATTCCCCTCATTCCAGATTCATTTGAAGGACCCTCGTCCATGCCAATTCACCAAGTATGAAGTATAATCCTCACTTATTACCTCTAATAATATCGTTCTACTGTCTGCATAATAATTACTTCCACCGTTAGGCTGCAATTTTCCTCACGCTGAATTACTCATTAAAGAGCCCATGTTTAGGATATGGAAAATGAAAGCATACAGAGTGATGACAAAGAGGCAAAGTATGGCTTACTTTGGAGTTAAAAGGTCTTGAATCAGACCCATAAATAAGCCTGGACCATCCCAGACTGCAACAGTCATCTTCATTCATTTTCTAATTGGGATAATTCCTCATGAATTATATTTCTGTGAAATTCAATTACCCATTTTAGCTGAGGACCTTCTGGGTCCCCCTCAAGGGCCACGGGAGCCTCCTTAAAGTCTCGTGAAACTCATTCCACTTCCCTAAGTACCCCTGGAGGTCCCAAGGACACAGTTTGGGAGCTGCTACAGATAGCTGGAGGCCACTGAGGTCAGTGGGTGTGAATGCTGTGGCATCCCTACGCTGTGGAACACAGGGCAATACATCTCAATTAGAGATTCGGAAGCAGAATCCATGTCCCTGTGTGAATTAGGCTTGTGACCAGAGCTTCCATTGTGTGTGCATGTGTGTGTGTGTGTGTGAGTGTGTGTGTGTCCGTGTAAATCAACCCCAATTCCCTGAGCCCGTTGGCCAGCTGCTGTTCAGCAGAGAACAGGAGGCCAGTGTTCAACCCTTGCCCAGTCTTGATTGCCTGAGCTGGGCTTCTCGTCTCTCCCCCCTAACCCTTAAACCCTCCGGCCCATTAACAGGACTGACACCTGAAACAGGAGGCCGAGCACCACACACACACACGCACACATACACACAATTTGTTTTACTCCTTTCGGAGACCTTCTGTTGACAACATTTCCTCTTTATTTGTAAGATTCTTGTGTTTCTGAACTTTTTTTGGGTGCCACATTTGGTGATAAGGTCATTGCTGCATGACTCATCAAAGAGCCAAAAAAGTTTTGCGGTTTGATGAGAAGTCCCTGAACGTGTGTGTTGATATGGACAACTCAACCGCAACACAATAAAGACAGAATTAATCAGAAAGTTTGACAAAAGAGACCCCCGCTGCTTGTTTACTGCACTCTGGAAGCAGTCTTTTTTTTTTTTTTTCCACAGTAAAATAATGAATGGCAGCAAATGACTTCTTCTTCAGAAAGAAGACAAACCACCATATCCACAACTCTGCTGCCTGTGTACGGAACCACAGACCTAATCCCACATTAGACCTGCAGAGAAATGAGAACTGGCAAAGTGTCCTCACTGTGAAAGTCTCGGGCTCAGACTGGTTCTCACAAGGATAGAAGCGCAAGAACACACACACACACACACACACACACAACCACACATGGATATACAGAAAAGAAAAGCCCCCCTGACATTTGATCCAAACCTCCATCTCTCCATCTTCTTACTTTAACTCCCTCGCTGCCTCTCTGTTCAATGTGCTGCTGTTACTAAACTCCTTTAGTGTGTGTGTGAAAAAAGAGAGCGGTGTATAATCCTGAATATAGCTCGCTCAGTAGGGAGTCTGCAGCAGTCAGTTGGCAGTTATTAAAAAGCAAACCATCCAAAGGAAGCACAGCCAAAATACCTGTAGCTTTAGTGTGCTAACAACAAAACTACAGTTGTCTTTCTCTTTTATCCCTCTTTCTCTTTCTAGTCATACACCGCAGTCCCTTTTATTCTAACTTCAGACCAGTATGGTGGTTTGCTTTTTGGGGTACAACTAGGCTTGTATTAAGTGCTGAATATTGTAATCAGTGTTGTCCTTTGTTGATTTGGTTTGACTGGTTCTTTCTGTAATAAGTATTATTTCCATGTTCACAAATATGGTAATGAGGCTGCATCAGTCTATTCTTCGGAGGACTTGGAACTCAGAGGAACACCGCAACAAGCTAGAAACACATATTTTTGGCATATCGCCTTCTTGTCAGCGTGATAGCATACAATCGGTGACACATCCAGTAGACATGGGACTGCATTATCATGCACCTGGAGTTGTGTTTGTGTCCATCTGATGCATAGGGGCCGATTTATATTTCTGTCAGTGGGTACTCAAAACAGACCACGCATACAAATTCACTCGTATATCGATTGTTGGTTTTTTTGTTGTTTTTTTAATGAGTTATGCATTGCTTGTTTATGCATTGCTTGTTTTATATAATGTCCTCTATTAACTTTTAATGTCAACTATCAAATGTCAGTTTTACATAAGTGCACAAACATAATTAAACCAACCTAATGGTGTGACTGCAAATGAACAACAACAACTCTAGAAAAAATATAACTGCGATGCAGCCAGCCATCACTCACGGTAGTTTTGGTTTGGGAGCAGTATATACAAAAATTAAAACAATATATATATATATATATATATATATATATATATATATATATATATATATATATCAGCAGGAATGAGAAACCTGAACTGAAAAGTTCAGAAGGTCACATCAGCACGGCTCTGTATGCGCACACATACATCTTGTTTTTTGTTTTTACTAGGAAGCATAAAAATCTGCATTTTCCATCAAAATTAGCATATGAGGTTATTGAATGCCACCCGGTGATAATAATGTAAGTAAGAAAAAAAAGCACACATGAAGGTTTGGAGGTGTAAAAAATTGTAGTTCCTAATGGCCACTTGAGGCTGGCTTTAGAAGTGAGTCAATCCCCATAGACCCCGTGTAAAAAATGCCCAACTTTACAGCAGAAATAAACATTTACTGCATGGTAAAAATATGGTTTTGGTCTCTAAAGCTAATTTCAACATTCATGATAACTGTACGAGGGATGGAGGGGAATCATTATATAAATCTTGTGTTTAAGACCAACAACCAAACAATCATGCCAAACAATCTTCATAGTAGCTGCTGATTTTAATCAACTAATCCCTCAACTGCTAAGATGTAGCAGGATCAAGAATGTAATTTTATTTTTTAAACTTGAATGAATGAAAAAAATGAATTACAAATTAATTAGCATTAGTAATAGTATTATCAAAGTTAACCATATATGTAAATGCATTGTGCTATCCCAGCTAACAGGTAGCATGAGGGTTATCTCAACTCCCTCATCCACATACATTCACTTCTACCTCCAAAAATCCAAGATGGCGACATCCAAAATGTCAAACTCAAGGCTTCAAATGGGATTCTGAAAACCAATGGATGACATCAGCAGAGTTTTAAGTTCTAAGTCAATGATTTATATAAACCTGTTTGCACTCAATGCACTTCTCATCCATTTCTTTTATTTAAAACTCAACATGCACTTCAGCTGCATTGTATTCTGCTGTATTGAAGTCACTATTTCTGAAGAAACTGGCTTGTCAAACTTGTTCCTTTATGATTGTTTAATATAAAAATAAGGCCCTTTGATTATGAAGGACTGACACCAAAACCTAAAGCTAAGTGTTAATTGTTCTGTGTTAAAGGTTGCATTCGCCCTTTAAAGCCTTAATGTAACTGGATTTATATGCCATTGAATATGTGTGGCATGTCAACCTGCCTGAAAGAGCTGTTAACCCTGAGAGGTTTTCATTAGTCTGGTTTTATGGGAGAAACTGAGTGTTGCATGGCCTACAGTAAATGCTGTTCCACATTTACAGCCTTACTGAGCTGAATTATTGTTATGATTTTAAGAAAAAACACATTTCACATTAGTCTCATGAGTCAGAGGCATTTTTTTTGGTGAAGAAGCCCAACCAATCAGTCAAGACCTTAGGCTTACTAACAGCCCATATGCCTGTTTTAAAAGGATTCATAAATGTTTTCTGATCTGCCACCTCTATAATTGAAGTTTGTTTAAGGTTAGGTAGCTGAATCTATTGGTTATATCCTGGTTAGGGACATGAATCATTGGTAAAACAAATTTTTATGCCTCATTGTGGGCATTTTGTTTTTGGGGTGTCTATACGTATACATCTTGTGTACACAATATCTCAAGAATACTTTGAGGAAATAATTTTTAAAATATAGCAAAAACGACCATTTGGACTCAACAATGAACTATTCAAATTCTAGTGGTAATAGGTCAAAGGTTAAGGTCATTGTGACATTGTTTTTATCTCATTCATCGTAAACTTGGAATTTCTTTAAATTTGGCAAAAAAAAAAAAAAAAGTCCACTCGTACTCAACGATGAATTGAGTAGCATATGGTGGTCACAGGTTAAAGGTCAATGTTGCTGTTACCTTGCATCCTTCTCATCCTCGAAAATGTGCAATCAACGAACAACTTGAGGGAATGTCATCAAATTAAGCAAAAAAAGTCCATTTGGACTCAATAGTGAACTGATTACATATTGGTCATAGGTCCAAGGTCAAGGTCACTGCGACCTTGCATCCAACCTATTTTGTGAGTGTGAGATCTCATAGATGTCTTGAGCAAATTCCTTTAAATTTAACACAAACGTCCACTTGAACTGAAGAATAAACTGATTAGAATTTGGTGGTCAAAGGTCAAGGTCACTGTGATCTCACAAAACATAATTGTAACCATAACTCAAGAATTCATACACTACGTATGAAAAAACTTCACACAAATGTCCAGTAGGATAAAATTAAGAGGTGATGACATTTAATATCCAAAAGGTAACATTTCAACTTCACTGTGACGTCATTAAATTCCGCATAAAACTGATCTCTGGCCATCACTCAGCATAATATCTCAAGAACAGAAAGGGAGACATTTGGACAGATACTGAATGATGACGTTAATATTGGGTGTCCACCTTGAAACTGTGCTGAGTGTATAGATCTTATGTTCTGCCAGGAAGGAAAGACATGTATGAAGCATCCGTGTTTTCACAGACAATGGATGTAAACTGCGTGGAGGCATACAACCATTGTGTAGTTATTCTATTTTTTTCAGCACCTTAAATGTGGCGTTATGCCCATTATCAGCTGTTTTCAGGCAGAATAATGAACATGGATGACGTCCTACATAGGAAACTACCCAGTCATGTCAATTTAAAAAAGGGATTAAAAAAAAAAAAAGTGCACGTGTAAATGAGATGGAAGCAGCTGTTGAGGTTATCTACCTATACATTCGGCTTATAGAAATAGCAGTACTTAAAGGAATATCTCCCCACAAAATGTCCATATGTATATCAATTACACATTGCATGCTACCTTGAAATCTTGCAGAAATCCTTGTTTTTTTCTTGCAGAGAATACAATAAAGGTGAACTTTCTTAATGAATGGTAGTCATTTTGGGGGCGCGTTTAACATCAGCAAAACTATATCAAAACATCCGTTTACAGATTCTCACACAACTTGCGCAGTATAATCCAAGTCTCATTTATCCAGGTAATAAGTACTCTACAGTCGCATGCATTTTCACTAAAACATTACAAACGGGCAAATTTAATTTGCAACCTGCGAGCCACATCTGGCCCAAAGGCAACCACTTAATGGTCCAGCTAGGGATGAGTAAAAACCAGTACTAAACTTTGCCTGATGAATGATCTGATTGGTCTAGAAGACATTTTGAATGTACCCAAATATGCATGACAGCACACCTTCCATCACTGAAAGAAGTACTCCCCCATTTCTTAATGAACCAAATGAAAAGTAACAGTAAAACTCACTAATGGTGTATTAATCGTGCTATTAACTAACACAAAGATGACAATAAGCAGCATAAACCACCATGTTCTGAACAGACACATTATAAACACTGAACAGACACATTATAAACACTGACATAAAGAGACATTTGCGTATGAACATAAAACAGCAAACATTCACTGCAAACTAAAAACTGCTCAGTCCAGATCTAGGCATGATGGGAAATATAGGCTAAGTGATTTTGACTGCAGTGAAAATGTTGTTTTTAAAAGGCTAAATACCATCGAGAAGCGGAATGAAGCTGAATATTTCATTACATAACAGTATGTTGTTAATTTTAGAAATTATCTCTCATTTTTCCATTAATTTAAACAATTGTCTGTCATCCTCCATCAGCTGTGCCATGACATGGAGCTACTGGCTTAATAATACAGGTACAGTTTGCACATGTGATTGCTAAATCTGTATATGAAATAATGATTTTTTTTGTCAGCAGATATCTTGATCATAACAAGACTGAGGAGGCTGAGCATTTCTGTGTTTATATCAGGTGTATTTATTTAGTTTGGGGTATCTCGCAATCTCTAGAAAGCATAAGCACAAGTTGGCCAGTGGACTCAACAGGGACTAGAAAACGTGTTCGCAGGTCGTTCTGAAGGTTCAACCTACTTGCTGGAGAAGTAAACTAGGTTTTATTACATATAGGATTCTACTGATGCAACTGATTGCTTTCCAGTTATTAGTCAAACTCTGTGTGGTTCCATGGAAATGGGGATGATGGTCGCGAAAAGGTTTTTACTTTAAGAGACATTTGCCCCAAAACATGAATCCATTTTGATTATGCACTTATTTGTTGGTAATTGTTGTATAATTGCAATATTACGCTCGTGGGTGAGTTTTAATGTCATTTTAGCACTTCAGTGATGCTTCCGGACCTTGGCGCACGAGCCTCAGTCTTAAACTACACACTGTCATGCTCAAATGATGTTAAAGCACATGTTCTCAAATACTTAATTTCAGATTCTGATTAATGAAGGTGATAAGGACGAAAAGCCAAAAATTAGTTTTGCTGAGTTTTTAGTTGTCATTTGATCGCAATTGAATGTCAACTGTGTGGTTACAATGCCAGTTAATTGAGGCAACACCTGCAGTACTACATAAGATCAGATGACTGCTTGTAGAGGCCCACGTTTCTCCAGGCCAGCTAGAGGGTTAATCCGACCCAGAAAAAGGGTGGGTTACAGGCTGGCTATTACAAATGTGACTGTGATTGTGAAAGAGGTTTCTGGTTTCACTTTGTCTGTCTCACCGTCAGACTGAATAGCAAAGAGGAAACAAAATGGCCTCTGAGTCTGAGTATCAGACTACTGGAAATCAGCAGCTTTGCTCCAAATCTGGAGGCATCAGTATCGGCCTTCAAAAGCCCCAATCAGCAGCTCCCTGTGCACGCTCTCTCCCACCCACAAACATTTCTCTTTACCTCCACTCCCCCCTCTCTCTCTATCCCTCTTTCTGTTCCACTGGAGCTCTCTCCCTCCAGCCTCTCTCCACCCACTCTTTCTTTCTCTTTTCATCTCCCCCTCACACACTCATCGCCTCCCTCCATCTACCCCTCCGTCCTCAAACTAATTGAGGCAGGTGGCCTCCTTTATTCCGTCTCTCCAAACCTCTCAGCGCTGCAGTTGCCAGGCATCTCGATTACATTGTGTGTGTGTGTGTGTGTGTGTGTGTGCGTGCGTGCGTGTGTGTGTGCATGTATGTATCAGCAATTCTTCTTTTGTATTTAATCTGAATCCGCTGCTGTGGTAGGAGTCTTCATGCAAGTTGTGTGTGTGTGTGTGTGTGTGTGTGTGTGTGTGTGTGTGTGTGTTAGTGAGTCGATGAACATGAAAGTGAAATCCTAATGGCTCTTTTCTCTTCCAGCAGTGGCCTCTCCAAACGCCACTCTTTGGGCCTCAACATGCAATTAATCAATTCAGCTTGGTAAGAGGATCTATTTATACCTACACACACACACACACACACACACACACACTCCTGACAAAGTCTAATGGTAGCTCTCATAAGCATGGCACCCTGCAGCGGTGGTGGTGGTGGTGTTGGGGGGGGGCACACATAGAGAGACATAAACAAAGACAGACAGAGAGGGAGAGAGAGGGCGAGATGTAACCACAATGGATTCTGTCAATTAAGGAGGAGTCATTGTTTGGCTGACAAAGTTAACAGTCCCATAAATGGCTCCCATCAAGCACTGATGCATCTCACCAACCACTCAGAGTGAACAAAAGCAAAGCCGCTGCATTTGGCTTCATTTATTTTGTCTGTCTGTGTCCTACAGGGTCTCTCATTTGGCTGCAGCTTTAAGTTTGATATTCACACATTAAGGGACTTTTAGTCCCGTTGTTCCATGCAGGAGACTCTTACATAACCTCGACAGGGGGCCTTTTCAAAAGTGCATGTTAAAAGAGTTTTTCACTGTTTTTGTGAAATAGCCCTTTTATACAGCAGACGTTACAACACATTGTTTCCCGAAGTTGTCACATATGGCTGCTTTGTGAGTGGACTTTTGTGACTAGAGATAGATAGATACACATAACATTAATACCCTGCCCACTGCCCCAAACAGTACAAAGACTTTAGATGAACTTTAGACAACTTTAAACAAACAGGAACATAGCAGAATGCTGACAAAAATGCTAACATAACAAAACAGACTGTGGTGTTGCCGAACATCATGAGCCAATCGAACCAACAATATTTTGTTTTTCTTCATCTGCTGCTGACGTTCTGGGATGCAGCAACCAACTCTGTAAAGTCAACAGAAAGCACATGATTGGGAGGCAACAAAGGCAACAAAATCAATTGGTTAGGATTAGAAAAGGAAAAAAAAAAACATAATGGTTTGGCTCTGCATTTAGGAAGTGAACTGCAGGCTCCTGGGTGAAAGTCCAGGGTTTGTTGGATCCATCCGCCAACACCCCTGCCCGCTCTATAGAAAGTTTCTGGCTCCTTACATATTTGATTTTGATTTGAGTTTGCTTTTTTGTGAGAAAAACAAAACAAAACAAAAAAAAACAAACAGGAATTTGTCTTGCCTCCCAGGGCGTGAACACATTCACATAAATATAAAAATTACTCAACGTGAATTAACATTACAAATCACAACAAACACCAGAAAAAGTGGATGCAGTACAACATATTACCTATTACACTCAATGTCCGACCTTTGCCATAGTCTGATTTAATCGGCTGAATGTAACATTGTGTCTGGCAGTTTTTCAAACTGACACCATCCAGTGGCACAACATGCTGCCACAGCATGTGCGGTCTGGCTGTGTTATCAGCTGAGGCCAACCGTCTGCATTTCATACTACCACATCAGGTACCCCCCAGCCAACCGGCTGCGCAACATAAGAAATGGTTTTTGGCATCCGTATCTTACACCAAAATCACTGACAAAGCAGCGATATTTGACAACTTCAGAATGAGTGCAGACTGGACATTATAACTTGTAGTAGGAAAAGCAGGTGTTACTAATAATGTAAATTATTTCTCAGTGAATCATGACAGTGTCATGGTGAGCCATATGAACAGTATCAGGACCGTGAAACCTGGGCAGCTAAATGGAATTCAATGGCATGACAAGAAATGAGAGAAAGGGAGAGAGAGAGGGACTGCAAGGTGACGTGCTTGGAAGTGTTTCCGTTTGCCTGCGTCTGCGCTGATTGTAACTTTAGTAGGTGTTATAGTGGGGGTTTTTGTCCAATGGGAAAAAGGCTATAGGTTATATATTTTTTGGGATTTATTATTTCCATGACACACACTGACATACGAGTCATCTTGTTTTTTTTTTTTTGTGTTTTGACATACATCATTGAATCCAATAATTATTACTTGACACCCAAAGCTAAGTGTCCTCTTGCAACTTGCAATGTTAACGACATTTTTAAAAAATAGTCTGTGTATGCACTCTGTGGTTCATATCTGTTCTAGAATTGAATGGCCCTTATGCCACACTGGACGTCATGTAAGCGCCAATTGTAACCTTTAACATTAAATACAAAAGCAAGATGTAAGTGGGTGTTTTGTTTGTTTGTTTTTTTTGTCCAATGAAAAAAAAGCTGTAGTTAATATATTTTTTGGGGCATTTTTATTATTTCCCTGGCACACATTGAATCATCTTCATTTATTTGTGTATTTCTGTGGTGACATACATCCTTAAATCCACAAATGACTTCTTACCAATTTTCTTTCCAGCGCATTATGAATTCAAATGTATGACTTTACCAATGACTTTTAGGAAGTAGAAGGGCGTTCCAAGAATACAGACCTCCACCGAGGCTAAATGTCCCATCTTATGATGTTAACGAAATTAAAAAATGCTTTGTGTATCCACCCCGTGGTTCAGATCCGCTCCAAAAATTGAATGGCTTCTTCCTTGGCCCATGCTACACCCTTCCACTAAGCCTCATAAATATTGGGTAAGTCGTTTTTCTGTAATTCACTGAAAAACAAACCAAGCTGAAAACATAACCTCGGTGGAGGAGGTAACAAAATAGATGAATGAATTCAGGCCTGCACTGTCAGATGTCATACTGCTTTTAAGAGTTTGTCAGGATAGGTGGAGGGACGCAAAATTCAAGTCATTCATGGCAGAAAGTGTCCTTCACAGAGACTAAACGAGTGCTGATGAGCCAAAGTGATGAAGGAAACAAGCTTATGATGACCAAAACAGGCAACAGTGTACACACTCCTCACATACATAGCGGCTCAATCAACAAAGCCAGGCACAGAGCCTGGCACTCCACTGCTCAGTGCATCACTTCCAAAGTCATACTAAGTGACAGAGTGGGTGTGACCGAACCATTCGTCACAGATGCACTTATGTATTTCTGGCATCGCCTGTTATGTGTTTTGTTTAGCCATTGTACCATCTGTAGCATTGCTAGCACGTACCACCCCAAGTTTATGTGCAGCATTATGATACTTACATCATATGTTCTAATTGAGATTAAACACAATGATTATTAGCTAATCCACATGATAAAAATGATATATACTGTAAAATGGACCTCCCCTACACCATGGAACCAGCACCAGAAAATATCAGCACTTCATAATTTTATCTTCTTAGACGTTTGTGTGAAATTTAGTCATAATTAGCTTATGAATGTTTCAGTAAATTAAATTATAACTAACTGCTTTTTTTATTAAGTACATGAAGAACCATTCAGTTCTTAGATGGACCATTTTCTGCTAAAAAACTGTTTGAAAATGTTTCTTTCTTTGAAAATAACACTCACGCACACACACAAAAACAGTTCTTCAGAGAACCTTTTTTTTCTTTCTTTGTATTCTTCAAAGAACTTGAGATGGTGTCACTAAGAATCATATTTTTGATGGTTATCTCTGCGGGTTCTTAAAATAACTGTTCGAGGGAATTGTTATTACAAGACTGTGGTAAGGTTAATTGTGGAACCAGAGATGGTTTTTCCATGGCAACACTCTGGAGAGCCATTTTCTGTTCCAGTTAGCATCTTTATCTCTCTGTGTGTAGGGAAGTATGCTCACTTCCACCTCGGTAACCTAACCATCTACCTCATAATACACCCACCTTGACTGTCACTACACCACTGGCTGTTGAGCACACGTTTGCTGTTAGTGGTTATATGTAATATATTACATCAATATTGAATGTAAGAGAACAAATTAGCTTAATTTCACCTTTTGGAGAGATCGATTATACTAGAAAGTCAGTAGTCACTTCCGTGCAACTGTAATTTCCACATCTTTCAAATCTGACACATTGTATTGTGGAATGTAAGCAGAAAGAAGTATACATGGCACGGTCTTTTCATTCATTCATTCCATGGCATCCCATAACATTAATGATGTCCCAGTAAGCCATGGCAGTGTGACAGTGAGCCAGTATGAACATTACCAGCATCAGGACATCATTAATTGTTTTATTCACTGTGATGCTTTTCCTGCTGTCACATGTCAGTATGTCTGTAGTGAAAATATTTTAATATTTTAATATAAATATTTATAGTTTTTTAGTCTACTATTAGTCTATTAGTTGGTCTCTGCCGACCAAAACCTGCTTCTAACTTAGTTTAGCTTAGAAAGTGGTAAAGCCATTTAAATGATTTCTTTCCAATCATCATGCAACAGAACTAGAACCTAAAAAATACATGTTGAACAGTAACTATTCAGCATTGTCCTTTTTGTCCTCCAGTGTCCAAATTCCCTCTTTGTAATTTTGGCTGATAATTCTGAAGCATTTTTACAAACGAATCTTTTGTGATTTGTGTAGTTATGACAGTACATGTGGATTGGAGTGTTGCATTTACACTTTGTTGTTAATGCTGCCAAACATGTCGCTAACCCACTCCGAAGGTGTTTTGGGCGATCAAATCTACCCTTCGCAGTCTGTAAAATGCCAGTAAAATTAAACACGAGAGGGCAAAAAATGCCCCTGACAATTAGGAGTTGCCTTTTTTTCTTTGTCTTTTTGGTTTTTTGCATTTCAACCAGGTCATTTTTCACAAAGAGGTCACTGTTTCTTTTTTTTTTTTTTTTTCCATTGGCACATATTCAAGCATGAATGTGACCAGTGTCCCCCATGGACCCCGCAGGTGACTCATTGTGTTGTGGGAGAGAAAAGCAGCAGACTATTTCAGAAGCAGTAACAGAATAAAGGACAGACTGACACAAACACTGCATCTACAAAAATTGAGTAAAAAGTCAAAATATCAGTCAATAACGTGGGAGATGATGGATTAGCTTCAGGTCTGTTAGGTATGTTGACACTTTTAAACTATGATAAAGAATATAACACAGAACAAAGTGGTATAAATTGAGTGTAATATATAGGGGGTCAAGCTGAATACTGGAATGAAAAGAATAATTTCTAACACATTTTCATCCCAATACATCACATTGTATGGAGTCCACTTCTGCATCTACATTTTACACTTTAGGTATCCCTCTGCATCTGCTCTTCACTTTCTGGGTTACTGCTACTTTGATGTCAACACAAACACATGGTGGGATAATGTGGCCCGTGGTTATGTTTAGGCAAAACAGGCACATATAAACCAACACTGGAACATCAGCAAATGAACATGCTGGCACACATGGTTGGGATTACGGGAGGGAGGCACATGTTAAGGTGTAGAAAAAAACACAACACAACCCATTCACACGAGAAGTGAAAACACTCTGGACCCATCTACTGCACTTCCTGCCTGCTCTATAGACGACCTTATATTCCTTATTTTACATTGTTATTGGCAGCCTTTTAACCTGATGTCGTTCTGTGGCGTATCGTGCACATGACAGGTTCTGTCTGGCTGCGTTGTCAAGTGACATCGCCCTTCTGCATATCAGGCTAATGTGGTGGGTGCTGTCAAGCCATCCAGCTGTGTGTAATAGCACTGCAACCACAAGCACTGTCAAAGCAGTGGTATTTAATGAGTTTGAAATCAGAACAGGCTAGTCATTTCAAATAACAAGTACTGGTTAGGTCCCCCTCATTTCCACTTAAAACTCCTCCCTTTAAACCCCACCCACTTACAACTTCACCCACTTGAAGCATGAGTCTGTACTCATTGCAAAGTTGTCAAATAATGCTGCTTTTACAGTGATTCTGTCCACCAAAAGATCCTGGCACCAAGAGCCACCTGTCGTGTCCACATGATACACTGCTGAATGGAGTCAGCTGAGAACACAGCTCGACAGAACCGACCATAGTGTAATTAAACAGCGCCACATGGCCATATGGTCGGACCGCACCTAATGCTGCACGGTGTGTGGACAGTCGGCATCAGACAGAACCTGGCACGTCTGCATGATACACGCATGCTATGTGCTTTTGTTGCCTAAACATAACCATGTGCAGCTTAATCTCACCATGTGTTTGTGTTGACATCACAATAGCGGCATCCAGGAAATAGCAGACCCTGGAGGACACATAGAGTGTAATATTTAGATGCCACTGCAAAGTAGTGATATGTGATAACTTTGGATGAGAATGTTTTGTAAATGCTGAGCTTTGCATGGAAATGACGGTGATTCTGTATGTTTGTTTCGTAAATGAGGGCAACTCTGAGTATAGATATGTTACAGATAATTTAGAATTTAGAAGATACAGACATATACACAGATGCAGATAACGGCACACTCTCTTATCCCTGTAGTGCCCAATTAAATGTACATATCTATGTCCTTATCCTGTTACAACTTAGGTTGCTTTCAGTCAAATAAACTCATCGTTCAATTAATGTTCCACACTTCTTGGTTTTAGAATCTCCCTCTATGGTAAAGGTCATTCACTTTAAAAACCTCACACTTAGCAAAATAATTATTCAGTTAAAGAACTACTTCTTTTTTTTTCCTCAGCATCCCTCTGAGAGGTTTTAGTCCTTTTCATCACGTTCTAGATGAGTTTGCTCAGAGGACAAAATCAAACTCATTAACTCTCTGTAACTCTGCACCAAATAAATGTGTGTGAAGAGTTCAGCTCATGTCCACATCCCTGAACTCTTCACACAGTTGTCTTTGGTGCAGAGCAAAGGAGTGTTAATGAGTTTGATTTTGCCCTCGTATACAAATGATGCTAAAGGGACCGCGTAAAAATCACAGTGACAGTAATTGAAAACTCATCTCTTCAAGTACCACTTAATGTCCCCCAGAAGATAAAACTGGCTCTTTTTCTCTTGTTTGGTAATGTGGTACTTGTCTGTGACACATATTTGATGGAAACCTTTGAATTAGTTGCTCTATAATGAGCGTGCTGGGGCTGTATGCTTTGCACTCATTATTTGTGAAAATTGTTGTTAATTATAGCTTCTTGTATTGTAAAACAAATATGTACAGACATAAATCGGGTTGCACACACATGCTTGTTGTTTAAAGTGAATCTTGAAGTGAAGTGAATTTTCTCGTAAATTTTTTTAACATCTGTTATCTCTCTTTTGTTTCCTTCTGTTGCACATTTTTAGACTTTAATTCTGGTAACACATTTTTCAATCCCCCTTGGGTTTACCGTGTCTGGTTGTTTGAGATGGGTTTCTCTCTCACATTAGTGTGTTGCTGAGATAGAGATGGTTCTTGAACAAAGTTTTATTTTTCCCTGTTTCTCAGTCTAGGAAATACCATCTGTCATTATCTATGCTCACGTTCACCTCTACCATTGGAAGAAGAGATTCAGTACCTACTGCTAGTCTCCCAAAGGTTGCCCCTTTGGGAGACTAGCAGTAGGTACTGACTAGCAAAAGTCATGTGACACAGATACAGGAAATGCCTCATATGCCGACAGTTGGCCAAAGGGCACCTGTTGCAGCAGTACAGTCTAGCAGGGGCTGCATCAGTTGGAACCTGTTGCGGCAATATGATTCACCACTTGATGGTGTCAAGTTGAAACACTGCCAATAATGATGTAAAATAAAAAGTTGAAAGGTCTCTATAGGGCAGATGGGAGGGGTGGTGGATGGAACAAACATCATACTTTCACCTGGGTGCTCACTGTTTCCCTATGAATGTAAAGCCATCCCGAACTACATGCTTTTGTTGCCGAAACCCTACAACCCATGCCTTTGTAGCCTAATCCTAACCATGTGCCTACGTTGGCATCCCGGTGTTGGTTGCCATGCAACTTTGTTGCACAATCCTAACCACCCGATTTTGTTGACATCCTGGTATTGGTGGTGGCACCCTTGAATGTCAACAACAGAAACAGAAGGATACCTAGAGCTCAATACGTATGCATGGAAATCCACTTACTTAGCAATAATTTGTGACAATTTGGGATGAGAACTTTTTGGATTAATCACATTAAGGCTACAAAGACATGGTATATTGGGGAAGAAATCAGGGAACAGTGGAATGCAGCCAAGAGGAGGCCATGACTGCATGCCTAATAAACCTATCAGTACCATATGCATCAGTGTCTTTTGATAAATACTTGAACTTGATTTAGATTGATATATTTGATTTCCAGCTTTTGACTGGAATATTTAATCTGGGCATTAGGTTCACACAGTGAGGGAGTGCAGTTGAGATGAAGAGGTGGAGGGTGGAAACAGAAAAGACTGGCATAATATTTGCAGTAAACAGATGAACTCAAGTAATACAGAAGATGGAGACATTGAAAACCAACAAATAAAGATGGATGAGCAGGCAGAAAGAGCGATGAAGGTGCTCATTAAAATGAAGAGAAGAAGCCCTGACTTTGACTCAGTCAGCCTGCTGAAAATGTCAAAGGATCTTACAAAAGAAATAGATGAGATGTGCTGCATGCTAGTGCTTACTTGATGGAATTCTCATGATATTCTGCAAATCATCTGATCAGCAAGCTAAAGCCCTTAAACTTCAAAGTTTGCTTGGGAAAGGAGCAGAGGGATTTAAACCAAGGGCAATGTTGACAGAGTCAAATGTAATGTGTCAGGAAGGATATCTGAGTACAACTGGAGGGAGGGCAATAGGAAGGCCAAAGACCCTGGAAGCATTGTGACCATGATTACAAAGTATTGAATGACTTCATGAACCCAACTGTATTAGCGGTGGAGGAATCCCTTAGCATTATTCAATGGATGTCCAGGTTATACAAAGGCAGAACAAGTCATAAAGTGAGAGTGGAAAACTAAATCTCCTGTGCTGAAGACTCAGCAAGCTGGCAATAGCGAGAAGCAAAAGAAGCTTGGTACTGAGTCTATAACTCTTGATGGTCCAGTATTGATTAGCATGAAATCTTCTCTGGCTTTAATGGCAGAGGCAATGTGGAAAACCAAAGTGGTGCAAAGAGGAAGTCAGACGCAGCACGTGAAATAGTTTTTGGCAGCTGGGAGACTTTTAGGAATCACAGGAATATCACCACGATTTATGGGTAATCACTTACACTGAAGCTAGATCACAGCAACGGCTTGGAAGTTTACAGCAAAGGAAGTTCAAGATAAAGGAAGGAATGGAAAGTGAAGAGGAAAATCAAGCCAAAAATGAGCTATTTAGGTTTAATGTTGTTCCATGAAATGTTGAAAGCCTTGTTTGGCCCAATTTATTTTCTTGTCGATGGGCATGAATCTTTTCTCATAGTATTGTGAGACTGCAGCTGTGGCAAGACCATAGATTCTATAGAAGAAGTAGACATGGCAGACGTAAAAAAGACTATTAATTTGAAACCAAGTGACCATATTTATTTTAGCAGTGGAGGAGCAATGACTGGATCATTGCATTTCATCATACATTTTTTCAGAACAGGAGATGAACCCTTGCACAAGACTGACCAGAAAAGGAAAAGAAAAAAAAGAAAAGAACCGAAATTAATTAATTATTAAAAAACTGACAACAAAACTTAAATCAAGTGGTTCCATTGACTAACCTTAAGCATACCTTGGTTAATTAATAATTACTGTGATATCTCCCCCAAGGCTTAACCATACTGTTGCTGTCGTGCAGATATCCAATTCAATGCCTTTATAAGCTATGTCAGACTGAGAACAGGCAGGGATGACACACCCAGAGCAAAAAGACATTCGAGCACGTGACTGTTTATGCAGATCTGACAGAGCAGAGGACTCTGGAGGAGGAGGAGAGGAGGCATGTGCTTTACGGTGAATAAGGGTTTATGTCATGGTGGGAATGTGAGGTGCTGTCCTGTTCCTGCTGCTATACGTTCAGGAGCGGCTGCAGTGTGGCACTGCTTGCATTCCGGAGGAGCAACCAGGAGTGGCCGTTGTTTTGTTGAGGTCCAGATGTCGTACAGATAAATTATTCTAGAACCAGAAACGATCCGGAAGCATGGACAATTGTAAACAGCAGCCAACGATGGAGGGGCAAGTTAAAGGAAAGAGGGCAAGTTAAAAGAGCTCATGGGATCACAATTCATTGGAATGGAACCTTGTATAATTCTATGTAACAAATAAAAGTTTGACTGATTTTTTTAGGTATGGGCAAACCTGTCTGCTAAAGCAAGTGCAGACAAAAATCCCATCCAGTGCTTTAGGTGATTTTAGTGCACTTGCTTGAAGATTTTATATCCACTTGAGTTGGTAGATTGAAATCATGAAAGGCCTATACGATTTTGGATACATCAAACTGCTCAATCCCATACAGACATTACATATTCCAATTTTGAGTGGATAGCTCTATGAATCAAATGTAACACCAAGAGATTCCATTTACAAAAATAAAAAAATAAAGCAAGAAGAGAAGAGTTCGACAAATGTTGAAGGTGGAGTAAAGTGCAGACAGATGAAAACTCAGTATGTGAAGTGATAAGTTTAGCAGCATCTGAGTTTATCCCAGTGATCAAGGCAGACCAATAGTTCAGCGGTGGAACGAGCTTTAGCTGGCCGTGCTTGGAATAAGGCCGACAGAAAATTAAGACAGCCTCCTCTTGAGACATACACTGCTGAATACAAGAGACTCTGAGAGAAAGCAAGATGAGTCATACAAAGAAGTCAAGAGAAATACAGCAGCTGACAGACATTGTGCAGCAAATTAGGGCTGGACACAGTGGTTGGTTTGGTCTGGAACTGAGTACACTGAATGGCTGCGGTACAGGAAGATCACTACATTAGTTTCACTACAATATGCATCTATCAACAGGAAGTAGATGAGCTTACAAAGGCATTTCCAACACATTTTTATCCCAAGTCCTCACTTATCGCACTGTGTCACTGGACTTTTCGTCTACATATTACACTCTAGGTATCTTCCTTCATCCCTTCATCTGCAGATGATGTTCTGGGATGCCGCAACCAACGCTGGGATGTCAAAAAAAGCATGTAGTTACGGTGAGGCTACAAAAGCATGTGGTGATGTTTTGAAAAAAAATAAAATAAAACAGCATGGTTTGGCTGTATATTCATATGGGAAGCAAACATTCAACTCCCACATGAAAGTTTGGGAGTTTTGACAACTTTGGAATGAGAATGGGCTTTTATTTCAGCTAAAGCATGTAAATGTGAAAAAGGGAGGTATTTGCGTATTCTTTCATCTGAGCATTTTGGAAGATAGTCCAACACATTAAGTGGCGGTTGTCTGTACTTTACATGGAGCAGCCCCTGCAAAATCCACATTTAATTTTTAAGCACAATGTATTTAAAAGCACTTCATTGCCTCTCAGTTTCAACCATGTTGCACATGACATGAGTGAAATCACCACTGATTATAGGTTCTACCTAGAAACAGCTCTTGGAGGATGGATAAAACTCTTAAAGCTCTATTCTCCCCAGGAGGTCGTCTTAAACCCACTGCTTCTCTTTCTGATCGGCCTCCTCATCCTCTCCTCGAGCACTCACCGACTTCCTCTGATACACTTTTATTTCCAGCATGTTATATCCTCCGTAACATAAGAAAATGCATCGTCCCAACTGTCTGAATCATCACAGTCTGCCTTTCTTTGTCAGCGTCTAAAGAGAGAAACAAGGCAACAAGATTTTTTGACACCAGGAAACAATACATACATAATATACTTTTAATTCTGATTGATGTGTTCTTTGACATTCAGGACGTCAATGTATTGACTTCAACCCAGCCGAGATTCATTTGCATTTTCGGCAACATTTCAGGCTTCATGAATTTTAAGTCACCATATAAAACCATTTACTCAATAACTCATTTGTCAAAGCGATAGTTTTTCTTTGTATTTTTTTTTTAAGTTTTACTTATAGCAGAGACAAAGACAGTCATACTCATCATTATGCATAGACATACATGGTAACAGTGTCCATTTTGGAACCTGGTTTTGGATTAACTTCAGTCACATTAGTTTGTCTTTTGAATATTGTTATTTGTAGTTTGATTTATTTTATTCTTTTTTAAAATTTTAACACAGAACTCAATACATTGTAGT